>NW_028225187.1:41507769-41553691 GCF_052327205.1 Somniosus microcephalus | reverse complement strand
ATGTATGGTCTGTCTCCTTCTCCTAGGACTAATCTCAATTTTGACAGATCATCCAATTCCTTGAAATCTGGGGTTGTTTGGCTTAGCTTGTTGAATAATATGTTTCTTGATGTGTTGAATCTTTCGCATTTTAGGAGGAAATGCATTTCTGTTTCAACCTCGCCAGCCAGACATTGATCGCATATTCTATTCTCTCTAGGCTGCCAGGATTTCTTGTATCTGCCTTTTTCAATTTCCAGTTGGTGGTCGCTTAGTCTGTACCTGGTGAGGGTCTGTCTCTGTTTTGTGTCTCTGATGGTCGTGAGGTAGTCTCTCTCTCTCTTTCTCTCTCTCTCTCTCTCTTTCTCTCTCTCTTTCTCTTTCTCTCTCACTTTCTCTCTCACCTTCTTTCTCGCTCTCTCTCTCTTTCTCGCTCTTTCTTTTTACTTCTTTGGTTTTTTTTCTTTCCTTCTTTCCATCTTTTTTCTGCTGCTCTTTCTCTCTTTCTTTGTTTCTTTCTTTCTTTTTTTCTTTCTTTCATTCTTTCCTTCTTTCTACCTTTTTTCTTTCTGTCTTTCATTCTCCTTTCCTTCTCCTTCTTTCTTACTTTCTCTTTTGCTCTCTCTCTATTTCTTTCTTTCCTTCCTTCTTTCTTCCTTTCTTTCTTTCTTTCTTTCTTTCTTTCCAATAGTCTAGAACAAAATGTATTAACATTTATATCCACTACGAAACACAAAGTGACATTTCAAAATGTTTTTCTCGGTGTATACGATTTGTTTAATTGTGTAGTAATATAATTATGCTGGTTATTGTTTGATAATTTTGAATCAATTTGAATTTTGTACCTTACCTGTACTGAATTATAAAGGTACACATAAATCTTGGAAGTAAAATCTGATGCAATTCCGGAAGTGATAATATGCGAGCTCTGGGAGCTGTTGGTTAATGCGACAAGTCAACAGGATATTGATGGGCAAAAACTTTTTCATTGATCCATTTTTTTCTCTTTCAGTTCATTTCCAGGCGTTGTTCGGACAGAGATTCATATGTAAGTATGTGACATTAAAATGAATAGTCAATTCATTAATATAGCCATTGTTAGCCAAAATATATATTTGATAGTTGGGGTTTTGTTTAACTCCAGGGCGCATTAATCTATTGCAGGAATTATTGTGCAATTTCCCGCAATTTTTTTTAAAATTCAGTTATTCCAAAAAAAATGCACTTATTTGAAAGACGATCATGGCTTGCACGCATTTTGTAAAATTGTATTTATTAGCACTGTCCATCACTGTTATTATAGACTAGATATGCGTCTCAGGCGGGGCGCAAAGCGGGCAGCATCGGATCGGCCGCCCATTATACGCAGCGCCTGATACTCAGTATTTGGGTGGATCAATAGGTTGGTGACCATTTCGGGATGCCAAAGTCGCCGGCGCTAATTTTAGCGCCCTGTAAAGGTTAGCGCCCCTCCGCCGGAAATTCTTTAGTAGTGTCCCAAGCAGAATGTGGAGAGCGACTGGAAGTGCCCCACCTCCTTCTTGGGCCACCATAACGGAAGATCAGGGGGCTACGTGCAACAGCGCCAAGCGCGTTGGAGCATACCGCCGGCTCATTGCAGGACTCCTCCCCTGATTAATAGGGAAGGACCTAGGCCTAGAAATTCAGTTTGGGGCGCCCAGCTCGCCTGGGTGCCGGAATTACCGCTGCGCGCGGAGCCACTTGCGCCAGCGGGATATTCAGTTTCAGCGCCCCAAGTGGAAGCCGGCCACTAAACAAGGGTTTTGGCGCCCCGCTTGGGGTGCTGAAACTGAATATCGGCGTGCAAAGTGCCGCAGCGCCACCCGCTGCGACACGGCAGCCTGCAGTACTGCAGGCCTTCCTCTCACCCTTAAGGGGGAGGTGCCTGCAACAGCGCGATCCCCGCTTGCGAGTGCCGGCAAATGAGCCCGGCACCAAGGAGAAGTGCCGGGCGCTCTGGAAACAGCCGGCAATGCCGCGGGGGGGGGTGTAGGAGGCCGGGGACGGAGGTGTGGGCAGGCGGCCGCCGAAAAAGCGGCCGCCCCGCACCTCCACCTTAAATTGCGCCACTACCGCCACAGGTAGGCCCCTGTGTACCGGTCGCTGTTTGCGGCCGGCGCGGGGGAGGCGGCCACTACCAAATATGGCCAGCGGGGCGATAGCGGGGTGCTGCGCACACCGATGATGTCATCGGTGGTGGCGCAGCGCTACAGTCTAACGCCGCCATTAGCGCCCCGCTCAATTTCGCCAGAGGTTTGCACACTGGCGCAAAAGCCCTCTTTGGGCGCAAACTGGTGGCGCAGGCCACTGAATTTCCAAGCCATGGAGCCGCGCACATCGGGGCCCTGCTAGACCACCGGGGAGTGGGGTTCAGTTAAAGCAACCTGGTCTGCCCCTGTGGGTGCTAATGGGAGGCGCAAATCCACCTAATTTACCAGTTTTTAAAATGACTGCAGTTGCACTTTCCTGTTATGTTATTTAAAACATCATGTTACTGTTACAGTAATTTAAAAAATGCACATTAATTCCAATGATCTAGAAAGCAGAGGGCAAGCTATCTCCTGACACTTTTACCATTTCAGTGCGGGGGCATACATTGGTAAAGGACAGGTTGAACTTAGCTTATTACAATGATATCGATGTTAATTGATTGAAGCTTTTCGGTGTTTAAACTCTTTGGACTGTGCTTTCCTCAGATGACTTACCGAAGCCAATCTTCTCTGTGAATCCACCATATGAAGTCATTTTATACGGAGAGACAGTAACTATGACTTGTCGCTTTCAGTGTCCCTTCACAATTAACCGTTATTACCGAAATAACGGTTTTTTCAGAGAACTGAAAGCTCCGAAAGGACGATGTTACACCTCTTTAGATTTCACCGCAGTATTTGGCTATGATGACATTTACATTTGTGAATGTCTACACTCGGAGAATGGACAATGGAGATCTTCACATCCGAGCAACCCTGTTCAGTTAATTATGCGAGGTATGTTAACAGAATCTATTCTCCCAATGGGATTAGAACAATGTGTGCTTACTCAGCAATGAAACGATCCAGTGGAACTGAAGGACACTTGGGCTGCAGTTACATTGAACTTTGGATGTTCCTTTTCAAACCCAACCTCTTTACATGGTGTGAGCGGATTTCTTAATGGTTACCTTGAGCTAAATCTGCCCCAACATAAATATGCAGAGCCCAAATTTTAATTGGTAACCCAATTTATAATGTATTTATCCTTTGCCACTGTGCTAGAAGCTTTGTTTGCAGTACACTAAGTGCATAGCTTATGGTAAATGACAATAGGCTGCCCCAAGTTGACCACATATCTGTTTAACGCTTAATGCTGTTTTTACCTGGGAGAAAAGTGTAATTGTATTTTGAGAGGCTACCATGCAAATTCACACCCTCTACTGGATACCACAAGCACCATTATGCATGGTGATCATTTACACACTATTTAAAATTTAACTACGCATGCCAAAAATCGATTACCAGCACGAAATGCTTGGTTTTTAACGAGGCAGTATCGCTTAGGAAACGGTGGAGACCTATAGGGTGTAGGAATGCTAATATCAATGCTCTGATTAATGAGAGTGTTTGCACTGTGAGTATCAGGGAACATAAATGAGAGCCTGAAGTATTAATAGTATACAGGAATCTGTTGTTCTTGAACAGTCTTCTGTTTTTCAGTCGAGTAGTAAAGAATTCAGTGTTATGGTAATATATTACTTTATTTTTTCTACTTTAACATAAACAGCAATCTAAACAGAGAGTATAATATCCTCCCAGTATAAAACAGGCAGTGTTTTGTCAGCAGTTCCGAGTGTAGGCATACACTCAAATAAGTGTCTCTCATTTTATGAAAATTTAACACAAATGCTTCCTTTTTTACACACTTTTCATTTTATCAAACTAGACGTGGCCTGGCCTTATTTGGTAGCCTCCAGTGAATGCATTTTCCTCAGCCGATTCATACCCACACAAGTTGACATTTCGCGTACATCATCATTCTGTAGTTTCCGGTCAATGCACAGTCCCTTAGCCGATTCATACCCACACAAATTTACATTTCTCATACATCAACATCCATTAATTTCTAGTCAATGCACTGTCTTTCAGACGTCTTTTTATGCACACAAACTTACAATTCTCGTATATCAACATCCCATTCTCTGGTTTGCAATGGTGTGTGATAGGATGTTTATATTATGGCAATAATATATTCCAAAGCCTTACTTCAATCTTGAACACTGGCTGTTGCTTAGTGAAATCTGTCTCTCACTCTCTCTCTCTCTCCCGTTCGCTCTCCAATGATACCAACCACATTTCTTTGATTTGTACTGAATGAACTAAACATGAAAACCTTGTGAAGCCGAATTAACCGAGTTCCTCATGACACCAGAATCAGATACATGAAATATCGGTCTGAGAATGGGAGGACCTGATAAAGAGTTGAGTCAAAGAAAGTTACAGATTGTGCTGATTGAAGGGAGATGTACAATAAGCAGCGAAACAATTTTTATTTTTTGAAAGCAGAAAAAAAACAGGCTGAAGGAAATATTTCACATAAAAGATAGAATCAGCACATTCTGGCTCATCCTGTTTTCCATCTGTCCTTTCCTTGTAAGTAATAACAAAAAGCGATGCATATATTGGAAGCAGGACGACAGATTTAGTTCCACCTTTACGAAAGTTTGCTCATATGTCATTGAGTAGACTTTTGACACACAATTTCATACAATATTTTTGATACAGATGAACTCCCGGAGCCAACTGTCTACATGGACCCAGGTTCCGGTGCAGTTTCAAATGGGGAAAATGTTGCCATTTCCTGCAAAGGCGACATTCGCTCCAGAGGGGGAACATTTCTCTTGTTCAAAGATCAGAAAGGAAATCCTGTACAGTCCCGTAATGTGAGTGGCGATGAGTGGATTGTGACCTTCAACATAAATACCCGAAGCGAAGGCTCTGTGGGAAATTACAGTTGTCGATATCAAACAGAGGTCGCAGGACGTTCGAGGAATTCGCCATTCAGTAAAGATGTCCCGATTACGGAGACAGGTAGGGACCAACTCATTTCAAAACGAGGTTGTGTGTTCTTGTATCTCAATGTTTGTCTCCTTCGCTCATATCTTGTTAATATAGGTGATCAATTCCCTTTAAAATCGAACTGAGATGTACATATTTCGCTGCAACAGTTACCTGGGGATGGTTCTTTTATCTGCTGGCGTAAAGTTCCCATTTGTTCTGCATAGTCTGCAGAGGCTGACCCCCCCCCCCCCCCCGCTGTTATCCAGAAATAATGGTCACGAATTAAGAGCTGGAAGCGTTATTTAATGCTCTTTCTTTATAAGCGGTGAAACGCCAGAAAGCTCCCGAATTTAACTTCCATTCGCTTTGAGCACCGTGCATCAGCAGCACACATACCAGGGAATGGTCTCTGCATACATTCAGTGCTGCCTGATGGGGTACACCGCCGTTCTTGCATCTGTATCCACCAAGAGAGCTGTGCCCAAGATTAATAATACATGAACCAGTCTGCGACTGAGAAATTCCCCAGGGCAGTGGTCCGAAAGCAGCGGTATCGGTTATGCCGACCATCTTAATCAGCAGTCGAATTTCTCGCCACTTGGGCACTCCTCTATTTTCTGCATGGTCTGATGGGCATGGAAGGCCAACTTGGACTATCTGAGCCGTCTCCATCCAAGTAAGGAGATCACACATTAAATGACATTGACACGTTAAAGATGGCACAATGCAAATTCACAGTGATGCTGCCTGGTATGATGAGATAGAGGTACGAAAAAATCCTTCAAATAGACAGGCTAGTTTTATTGGCCCAGATATTCTGATTCCTACGGGTGGGTATGCGCTGTGTACATGCAGGAGTAAGACCTGCTTTTAACAGGATAAGAGTTCAAAAAAGAAAAAAACATTTCACTGATTTATCATTTTAAAATACTTTTAAAAAAATGTAAGTTGATATGTAGCCCCGTAAAAAACGTGAATAATTTTTTTCAAAAAATTAATTTTTCTTTAAAATACTTAATTTGTTGTAATTTCAAGTCATTTTAAAAATGTGTATTAAAAAATATATTTAAATTTTGCCATGTTTTTTCATTGATCTCCATTCATATATTTGACAGGTCTTCCTGTCAAATGTATGAAGGGAGATTCCCTTCTGTGATTGGCTCCCCAAGGCCCACAAAATACCAGGATCGCTGCGATTGCAAAATACGGGCCATTATGAAAATGACAATTACAATGGCCCAGAAATTCGGGTGGAGGGCTTCCCGCGGGTGCAAGCCCCCGACCTGCACATACCTAGCGCGCCGGTATTTTGCGGCCTGGAGGAGTCCGTGTTTCACGTTTATGTCGAGTGTGAGAGGTTGCAGCCCCTCCTTCACTACTTGAAGGGGCTGCTCCTCGATTTTGTAGGCCTGCTCCTGGGCCTGGCTAAAAGAGCCATCAATTGGTCCAGGCAGCGGGCGGTCGAGGGGTTCGTCCCGACGGATTGCCTGCCTCTCTTCCGCGGCCATGTTCGCACCCGGGTGGCCCTGGAAATGGAGCACGCGGTGTCCGCCGGCACGCTTGAGGATTTCTGCGACCAGAGGGCGCCGCGGGGACTGGAGTGCATCATCAACCCGGAAAACCAAATTTTAATTTGATTTGTTAATTTTTAGTTGAACTTTTGTTAATTTACAGTCCAATTTGTTTTGGTTTTTTTGGGGGTCCAATACAAAAGAGTACCTAGCGCACCGGCCGTTGTGCTGTGGGCCCACCTGGGATTCTGATCCTGGGACTCCTCCAACTGCCGGCGGGCAGTGCTTGCGTATCCCAGGGGCGCAGTTAGTTCGATGCGTCCCCTGGGATCACGTGGGCCATGCAGAGCCAATGGTAGCAGGGAATGCTTCATTCATAAGTTTGACAGGAAGGGCTGTCAAACCTATAAATACTATAAGCCCCAAAACATCACTAAAACTTCAAATATTTTTTTTTAAATCACACTTTTAAAATAACTATAAATTACAAAAAATAACTATATTAACAATAATTTAAATTTTTGAAAAAATTAATTACATTTTCTAACGGGGCTAAAAATAAACTTACCTTTCTTTAAAGTATTTAAAAATAATAAACCTGTGGAAACAATGTTTTAATTGTAATTAATTCACCACTTACCTTGTTAAAAGCAGGCCTTGCATCTGTTTTTAGAAGTGTAACTTCTGGAGACTTACCCTCCTGGAGAAACCTGGAAAAAAAATGTAAGTTTGATGCACACGCTGCCTCTCCGGCGCACGCGTTCCATCTGTGAACCCCTTCCTTTAAGGGAACAGAAGTTCCGGTTTCTCGTGCATGCGCATTGCATGAACGAAATCGGCACTTCCATTGGGCCTACGGGTGAGTACCCCGTGTGTACTCATCCGTGGGGACCCGAATTTCTGGGCCATATGTTTTTTAAATTATGAAAGCACGGAAGTTGGCTTCTGTGATAATTTAAAATCATGATAGAAGCAAACTAGTTTCAATAGTTAGGGGCCTATATGGAAGTGTAGTAAATACAATATTAGAGGGGAGACAGCAGGAAAAGTCCCTCTATACAGAGAGATGTGAGGATATAGAGCTTAGAAATTTGACTCGGGCATTGGCGCAGAACAGGCGCCATATTGGCCATATCATTCGGCAATGGATTTGAATATCAGGAGCTTCATATAATGGACGGCCGATCTGATATCGCCAATCCTGCGCCTCCGCCCGAGTGGAATTTCGAGCGCAATGTAACTGGATCTCAAACGGGGCGTAAAACAAGAGAACAGTGCCATACTGATGTTTTCCTTGAATTTTCCGCCCATGTTCAATTTCACCCCCATATAATCATACTCACATCAAATGAACTTAATTCCGGGCGTGAGGTAGAATGTGTCACTGACGCAAAGCCGTCAGTCAGCAGAGAATATCATCTAGTGCCCTTTTATGCACTGGACATTCTGCTGGACGTAAACGCTGACATTTCTTGTGTGCTGATGAAATCTTAGCAATCTTCCATCTTTCTATCACTGTATAGGTGCAGATAACAGTTTATTGCTGAACATTGGCCTGGGATGTGCTGCTGGGCTCATCGTTTTACTGGTTGTGGCGCTGACCTGGTTCTTGATCGCGAAGAGAAGTAAGTGATCATGGGGGAAAAAAAGTACGAATTTTCACATGGACTAAGATCATTGAAAAGCTGGTCAGGCCTTGCAAACAGCCTGCAGTCCTCAGTCCAGCGTTAAGTTTGTGAAAGGTGACGGTAAGGCAAATGTTGAAGAGTTCTGTCTGCTTGCTTTGGAAAGGCTTTTCTGTCTAGTCAGATCTCCAGAATATATTGGCCCGGATATTGCGGGGCCGATGACGGCGTACGCACAGCGTACACACCATAGGAAGTCCTCAGAATGGCCCCGCAAGTTCCAGGTTTCGGCATAACGCTGCGCATGCACGATAAACTGGAATTTGCAACCTGTCGAGGTGATCATCGCATGCGCCATATAAAAAACTCTATTGCTGGAGCAGATTTGGATTTGACTATCTCGGGATTAAAAAGAAGTTGTGCGCATATGGGGTCCAGAATTGCTCTCTTTTTTTCAAATGGTAGATATTTATTACATGCCCTTGCAATATAAAACAAAATCCCATTGCTGATCTACAGTCCTGTCTGTCAAGCTTTGTCTTTCCACCTTGCCTCAATCCGCTCACTCATCTTTGCATAAACCTTTTCTCTTTCTATTTGGACCAACCGTGTCATTTGTTGGTCGCTACTCCTGAGATGACTCATCTACTTCAGTGAGTGCCCAGGAAAACACTGGCGCCTGGTAAAAGCAGGCGCTGGCCATGCTTTTACCAGCATAACGGTTAAAATAGATGTTAAATTACATTTTCTAAATGATAAAAATATACAAAAACCTTTAAAATTAATTCATCTAAATTTTGGCCTGAATTAAAATTATTTTTCAGACAATTCAATTTTTATTTTAAATGCTTAATTTGGAGCTTTTAATTAATTTTGAACATGAGAATATTTATTTTTATTAGAATTTTGTAAATTACTTATTTATTTGGGGATATTTCATTTGCTTCTGGGGATTCTCCCTTCTAATGTGTTTACGTAGGATTACGTAGGATATACGGCAATGTAACAGGCCATTCAGCCCAGGCAGCCCATGCGAGTGTTTATGCTCCACTCGAGACCCTTCCCTTCTTTCCTCATCTAACTCTATCAGCGTAACCCTCTATTCCCTTCTCCCTCATATGCTTGTCCAGCCTCCCTGAAATACATCTATACTATTCGCTTCAACCACTCCCTGTGGTAGCGAGTTCATCATTCTCACCACTCTTTTGGTAAAGAAGTTTCTCCTGACTTCCATCTTTGATTTCTTGGTGACTATCTTATATTGATGGCCTCTAGTTATGTTCTTCCCCACAAGTGGAATCATTTTCTCTATATCCACTCTATCGAAACCTTTCATAATTTTAAAGACATCTATTAGGTCACCCCTCAGCCTTCTTTTTTCAAGAGAAAAGAGACCCAGCCTGTTCATCCTTTCCTGATATGTATACCCTCACATTTCTGGTATCATCCTTGTAAATCTTCTCTGCATCCTCTCTGGTGCCTCTATATCCTTTTTATAATATGGTGACCAGAACTGTATGCAGTACTCCAAGTGCGGTCTAACCAAGGTTTGATACAGGTTTTGCATAAGTTCCCTACTTTTCAATTCTATCCCTCTAGAAATAAACACTAGTGCTTGGTTTGCTTTTTTATAGCCTTGCTAACCTGTGTCGCAACTTTTAGAGATTTGTGAATTTGTACTCCGAGACCCTTTACTCCTCTACAGGACCTAGCCTCGCATCCTCCAAGTGACCAGTGACCTCCCCACTCTCCCTCCCAAAATGTAGTACATCATATTTTTCCGTGTTGAACTTCATAAGCCAATTATATGCCCATTCTCCGAATTTACTGACGTCCTCCTGTAATTTGTTGCAGTCCTCCTCAGTATTGACTATCCCCCCCAATTTGGTGTCATCCACAAACTTAGAAATAGTGTTTTTGATTCCAAAGTCTAAATCGTTAATGTAAATTGTGAACAGCAGTGGTCCCAGCACTGATCCTTGTGGAACACCACTACCCACCTTCTGCCACTGTGAATAGCTTGATAGTGTCATCTGTGGTCCAGTTCGCCTGAGTCCATAGGTTGTGGGTTCAAGTCCCACTCCAGATACTTGAGCACAAAAATCTAGGCTGACAGTCCTCAGTGTAGTACTGAGGGAGTGCTGCACTGTCGGAGGTGCTGTCTTTCAGATGAGACATTAAACCGAGGCCCCGTCTGCCCACTCAGGTGGATGGAAAAGATCCCACAGCCACTATAGAAACATAGAAACCTGGAGTAGGCCATTCAGCCTTTCGAGCCTGCTCCGCCATTCAATATGATCATAGCTAATCCTCTATCTCAATACCATATTCCCATACTCTCCCCATACCCCTTGATGCCTTTTGTGTCTAGAAATCGATCTATCTCCTTCTTAAATAGATTCAGTGACTTGTCCTCCACAGCCTTCTGTGGTAGAGAATTCCACAGGTTCAACACCCTCTGAGTGAAGAAATTTCTACTCAGCTCAGTCCTAAATTTCCGATCACATACCCTGAGACTGTGACCCCTCGTTCTAGACACACCTGCCATTCTGAGTAGCTACACGTTACTCCTACTCACTGCTTCCTGTCCTGAAGACAGCCAGCAATCCATTCAGCCACTTGTCCCCTGACTCCGCATTCTCTGATCTTGTTCATCAGCCTATTATTGGGTGCTGATCTGACTCATGGGAATCGAGGGACGCTTCCTAACCACTTGCCTACCTGGGATCCGTGGGCCTTTATGCAGCCCGAGGACGCAACGGCTCTGATGCCCGTGACAGAAGAACATAATAAGTAAGAGCATGAATAAGCCATACGGCCCCCAGAGCCTTCTCCACCATTCAATAAGATCATGGCTGATCATCGACCTCTACTCCACTTTCCTGCCCAATCTCCATATCCCTTGTTTCCACTAGAGTCCAAATATCTATCGATCTCGGCCTTGAATATACTCAAAGACTCAGCATTCACAGCCCTCTGGGGCAGAGAATTCCAAAGATTCACCGCCCTCTGAGTGAAGAAATTCCTCCTCATCTCAGTCTTAAATGGCCAACCCGTTATCCTGAGACTATGACCCCTAGCTCTACACTCCCCAGCCAGGGGAAACAACCTCTCAGAATCTACCCTGTCAATCCCCCTCAGTATCTTGAATGTTTCAATGAGATCACCTCTCATTCTTCTAAACTCCAGAGAGTATCGGCCCATTCTACACAATCTCTCACCATAGGACAGCCCTCTCATCCCAGGAATCAATCCAGTGAACCTTCGATCCACCACCTCCAAGGCAAGTATATCCTTCCTGAGAGCCAGCAGGTACTTTTGTATTTATTTTTCGGGTCGGAGGTGTACTCCGGAGGTACACTTCCAACCGCAAATTTAGGCCCAATACTATTTAAGGTGGTAATAGCTTCCGACTTTGCTGTCATTATTTTGGGGTAGGAAGAGACGAATTTCTAGACCTATAACAGCAAGACGTTCGCGTTGTTGCTGAGGTAACCAAGTAGAGGAAACTGTTTTTTTCTTTCTCATTCCATATTTTCTTGCACCTTTTGTGCGTATGCACGTTTCCATTCCTTGATTTCTTCTGGGAAGGGTGCATATTAAACAATTGAATCTACTTCACTTGTATTAATATTCAACAGTGGAAATTTTGATAGTTTGGGTCACTATTGCGAAATTAACATAGTGATTTATATGTTCCCATTGTTACGTTGCAGGACAATTAAGAAGGCAAAATATTGAGAGGTGAGAATACCATGAGACACGCTTTATTTTGATACTCATAGTTTTATGCAAATTATGCAATTATACTTTACTCACTCAAGTTCATTGCATCTTAGGTACTGGTGCAGAGAATAAACATTAATTTGGGGCTATATTTAGGATAATATAACATGTTTGTGTATGTTACAGAAGGGCAGCCTCTGCAGGTGGAGTCACGAGTCACGAAGACGTTGATAACACGTGTAAGTGCAGTGTTGCTTTAATGAATAAGGTTAAAAATAATGGGCCAGAATATGCCATGGAAATGTACAGCACTTTCGGAATTTCCACATGCGAATGCAGGTGCTCAGCATCCCGAAATTGCTATCTGTTACGTTCTGACTTGACAGATGATTTGCACCGATGGGGATATTCTAAGTACTGGCCAAAGAGTCGGGCTAATTGCTCAGCAAGATTACAATTTTAACAGCTTATGCAAACAGGCGCAGGGCCTGACACATACCGCCTGACAGTTCCAATTATTTCTAAAAGCTATATGTGGCCGGAAATGGAAGCATTTTCGGAGTTTGTCCAGGCAATGTTTCTAATGTCCGTGAAAAGCTCGGAGGAAGTGCTTGGTAGATTGAGCTAAGTGTGCATTGTGTTCGGAGTAGTTACGCCATCGACCGTTTTATCCAGGTCAATATGATTCTAGGCGACACTAACAGCAACAGATATCTTAATGGCTTAATTTGTAATACTCGTACCTGAATCGGCTTTTAGTTATTAATGAACTGGTGTAACTAAAATAGAATGAAAAATGCAAAATAATTCCCTGCATATGATTGAATTAGATACAGTGCGCGTGAAATTTGAAACGGGCCTGGAAACAAACAGCGGATTCGCATTTTTTTATTTGCCAGCATTTATTGCCCATCCCTAGTTGCCCTTGAGATGGTGATGGGGAGCCGCATTCTTGAACCGCTGCAGTCCGTGTGGTGAAGGTACTCCCACAGAGCTGTGAGGGAGGGAGTTCCAGGATTTTGACCCAGCGAAGATGAATGATCAGCGATATACTTCTAAGTCAGGATGGTGTGTGAATTGGAGGGGAACTTGGAGCTGGTGGTGTTCCCATGTGCCTGCTGCCCTTGTCCTTCTAGGTGGAAGAGGTCGCGGGTTTGGGAGGTGCTGCCGAAGAAGCCTTGGTGAGTTGCTGCAGTGCATCTTGTAGATGGTACACACTGCAGCCACGTTGCGCTGGTGGTGGAGGGAGTGAATGTTTAAGGTGGCGGATGGGGTGCCAATCAAGGGGCTGCTTTGTCCTGGATGGTGTCGAGCTTCTTGAGTGTTGTTGGAGCTGCACTCATCCAGGCAAGTGGAGAGCATTCCATCACAATCCTTACTTGTGCCTTGTCGATGGTGGAAAGGCCTTGGGGAGTCAGGAGTTGAGACACTCGCCGCAGAATATCTAGCCTCTGTCCTGCTCTTGTTGCCAGAGTATTTATGTGGCTGGTCCAGTTAAGTTTTTGGTTAATGTTGACCCCCAGGATTTTGATAGTGGGGGATTCGGCGATGGTAATGCCGTTTAATGTTAACAGTTGTACGACACGTCCGATATTCCAATCTATTCAAGTTAAAGGAACTGAATGATGACTTGAGCGGACTACAGATGATAGGTGCGATAATGCCCTTTTTATGTCCCGCCCATGTACAAATCTGTCCACAAAGTATTTGAAACAATTAATAATGACGTAGAGTCAAATTTACCTCTTTGGAGACTGGCTACCCGGCATCTTCTGAGCGGGATGGATAAGGAAATAGCTCCATGGAAGGGATGCATGCCTACATAAGAACACAATAACATAATAAATAGGAGCTGGATTAGGCCATTCGGCCCCCGAGCCTTCTCCGCCTGTCCATGAGATCATGGCTGATCATCGACCTCAACTTCACTTTGCCTCCTTATCTCCATCTCCCTTGATTCCATTAGAGTCCAAAAATCTTTCATAAGAACATAATAAATAAGAGCAGGAGTAGGCCATACCGCCCCTCGAGACTGCTCCGCCATTCAATGAGATCATGGCTGATCATCCAAATTCAGCACCCTGTCCCTGCCTTCTCCCCATATCCCTTGATCCCTTAGCCTTAAGAAATATATCTAACTCCTTCTTGAATATATTTAATGAATTGGCCTCTACTGCCTTCTGTGGTAGAGAATTCCACAAGTTCACCACTCGCTGGTTGAAGAAATTCCTCTTCATCTCAGTCCTAAATGGCTTAACCCTTATCCTTAGACTGTGACCCCTGGTTCTGGACTCCCCCGCCATCGGGAACATCCTTCCTGCATCTAGTCTGTCTAGTCCTGTTCGAATTTTAAAAGTTTCAATGAGATCCCCTCTCATTCTTCTAAACTCCAGCGAGTATAAGCCCAATCGACCCAATCTCTCATCATACGTCATTCCAGCCATCCCAGGTATTACAAAAAACGAGCATCAGAAGTAGGAGCAGGAGTGGGCCATTTGGCCCCTCGAGCCTGCTCCCCCCATGCAAGGTCATGGCTGATCTGATCCTAACCTCAAATCTACTTTCACTCTCCATCCCACCCAAACCCATGTGATCTCCCGGGAGAGGCGAAAAACCAGATAAAGAACCCAATGGCCAATTTGGGAGAAAAAATCTGGGAAATTCCTGTCCGACCCATCCAGGCAATCGAAACTCGTCCAGGAGATCACTCTATCCCTGTATTTCCTACAGTGCTTACCTTCTGTAAAAGTGATCTCCACCCCAGCCAGGAACAGGCCCAATTTACTCTTGAAGGACACCTAGCTGGCAGCCTGTTCGATGTCTCCACTAATCCCTGGGAATAGAAGCATCTCCTGAAATCAACACAGAATTAGAACACAAGAAGTAGGAGCAGGACCAGGCTACATGGCCCCTGGGCCCGCTCCGCTACCCACAGGGCCATGACCGTTCTGAACCTAGACTCATGTACAATTTGCTGCCCGCTCCCTGTAACCCCTAATTCCCTTTACTTCTAGGAAACTGTCTATTTCTGTTTTAAATTTATTTAATGATGTCGCTTCCACAGCTTTCTGGGGCAGCAAATTCCACAGACCTACTACCCTCTGAGTGAAGAAGCTTCTCCTCATCTCAGTTTTGAATGAGCAGCCCCTTATTCTAAGATTATGCCCCCTATTTCGAGTTTCACCCAGCATTGGGAACATCCTCACCGCATCCACCCGATCAAGCCCCTTCACAATCTTATATGTTTCAATAAGATCGCCTCTCATTCTTCTGAACTCCAATGAGTAGAGTCCCAATCTACTCAACCTCTCCTCGTATGTCCACCCCCTCATCCCCGGGATTAACCGAGTGAACCTTCTTTGTACTGACTCGAGAGCAAGTATGTCTTCTCTTAAGTAAGGACACCAAAACTGTATGCAGTATTCCAGGTGCGGTCTCACCAATACCTTGTACAACTGCAGCAGTTCCTCCCTGTTTTTATATTCTATCCCCCTTGCAATAAAAGCCAACATTCCATTTGCCTTCTTGATCACTTGCTGCACCTGCATACTAACTTTTTGAGTTTCGTGCACTAGGACCCCCAGATCCCTTTGTACTACAGTACTTTCCAGTTTCTTGCCATTAAGATAATAACTTGCTCTATGATTTTTCCTGCCAAAGCACATAACCTCACACTTTCCAGTATTGTATTCCAACTGCCAAATCTCTGCCCACTTACTTAGCCTGTCTATGTCCCCTTGCAGGTTTTTTATGTCCTCCTCACTCACTACTTTCCCTCCCATCTTTGTCTCATCTGCAAACTTTGATATGTTACACTCGGTCCCCTCCTCCAAATCGTTAATATAGATTGTAGAGAGTTGGGGACCCAGCACTGACCGCTGCCGAACACCACTAGTTACTGATTGCTAGTATGAGAATGAACCATTTATCCCAACTCTCTGCTTTCTGTTAGATAGCCAATCCTCCACCCATGCCAGAATATTACCCCCAATCCGTGATTTTTTATCTTGAACAATAATCTTTTGTGTGGCACCTTGTCAAATGCCTTTTGGAAGTCTAAAAACACTACGCCCACTGGTTCCCCTTTATCCACCCTGTATGTTACTTCCTCAAAGAACTCCAGCAAATTTGTCAAACATGACTTCCCCTTCATAAAACCATGCTGACTTTGTCCTATTAAATTATGTTTATCCAAATATCCCATTACTGTCTCCTTAATAATGGACTCTAAAATTTTACTAAGAGGACTATAGTTTGCAGCCTTCTGCCTACTTCCCTTTTTAAATAAGGGTGTTACATTAGCAGTTTTCCAATCTGCCAGGACCTTTGCTGAGTGCAGAGAGCTTTGGAAAATTATTACCAATGCATCCACAATCCCTACCGCCACTTCCCTCAAGACCCTAGGATGTAAGCCATCAGGTCCAGGGGATTTATCCGCCTTGAGTCCCATTATTTTACCGAGTACCACTTCCTTAGTGATTTTAATCGTATTTCGCTCCTCCCCCGCTAGATCCCCCTGTTTGTCCAGTGTTGGGATATTCTTAGTGTCTTCTACTGTAAAGACTAATACAAAATATTCATTCAGTGTTTTTGCCATCTCCATGTTTCCCACCATTAATTTCCCGGTCTCATCCGCTAAGGGACCAACATTTACTTTAGCCACCCTTTTTCTTTTAATATAACTGTAGAAACTTTTTGCTATCTGTTTTTATATTTTTTGCTAATTTACTTTGATAATCTATCTTCCCTTTCTTAATCAATATTTTAGTTATTTTTTGCTGTCTTTTAAAGACTTCCCAATCCTCTATCCCCCCACTAGATTTGGCTACCTTATATGCCCTTGTTTTTAGTTGGATACTATCCTTAATTACTTTACTTAGCCACGGATGGCTATATTTTCTTTTACACCCTTTTTTCCTCAGTGGAATATTTTTTTTTTGGAAGTTTTAAAATAACTCCTTAAATGTACACCACTGATCATGTACCGTCTTACCCTTTAATCTATTTTCCCGGTCCACTCTAATCAATTCCGCTGGCATACCTGTATAGTCTCCTTTATTCAAGCTCAGCACGCTTGTTTGAGATCCAACCTTCTCACCCTCTAATTGAATATGGAGGATCCTTTACTGGGACATTTTTAATTAATCCTGTCTCATTACACAGGACCAAATCTAAGGTTGCTTGCCCCCTGGTTGGTTCAGTTACATACTGCTCAAGAAACCCATCCCTAATACACCAAATGAACTCATCCTCAAGGCTGCCCTGCCCAATTTGATTTGTCCAGTTAATATGATAGTTAAAATCCCCCATAATTATAGCTGTTACCTTATTACAAACCTCAACTATTTCCTCATTAATACTCCATCCAACAGAGTTGCAACTGTTCGGAGGCCTATAGACTAGGCCCAATAGTGTTTTTTTCCCCTTATTATTCCTTATCTCCACCCAAACTGTTTCTCTATCCTGATCCTTTGGCCCAATATCATTTCCCTGTATTAAAGTGATTCCTTCCTTTATTAACATAGCCACCCCACCTCCCCTTCCTTTTTGCCTGTCCTTCCTGAATGTTAAATAACCTGGTATGTTTAATTCCCAGTCATGGTCACCCTGCAGCCATGTTTCTGTAATGGCCACAAGATCATACCCATATGTAGTTATTTGTGCCATTAACTCGTCCATTTTGTTATGAATGCTACGTGCATTCAGATAAAGAACTTACAAATACGTTTTGTGACACTTAGTTCCTGCTTTTTCCCCTTTTACTACATTACCTTTTACTCCATACCTTCTGTCCCTTCCTGACACGCTCTGGTTTTTAATTCCCCCACTGCTACCTAAGTCTATAACCTTCTCCGTTGTCCTTTTTATTATTTGCGCTCTAGAACCCTCCCCCCCACTTATTAGTTTAAAGCCCTCTCTACAGCCCTAGTTATATGATTCGCCAGGATTCTAGTCCCAGCACTGGCCAAGTGAAGTCCATCCCAACGGAACAGCTCCCTCCTGTCCCAGTACTGATGCCAGTGTCCCAAGAAGCAAAACCCATTTTTCCCACACCAGTCATTGAGCCACGCATTTAACTCTCTAATTGTATTTATCCTAGCCAATTTCGCTCGTGGCTCAGTTAATAATCCAGAGATTATTAACATTGAGGTTCTGTTTTTTAATTTGACCCCTAGCTGCTCATACTCCTTTAACAGAACCTTCTTCCTTGCCCTATCTACGTCGTTTGTACCAACATGGACCACAACAACTGGATCCTCCCCCTCCCACTCCAAGTTTCTTTCCAGCCCAGAAGAGATGTCCTTAACCCTGGCACCGAGCAGGCAACACAGCCTTCGGGACTCCCGCCCTCGACTGCAGAGAACCCTATCTATCCCCCTAATGATACTATCCCCTACCACTACAACATTTCTTTTTACTCCCACCACTTGAATGGCCCCCTGTTCCACGGTGCTGTGGCCAGGTTGCTCGTCCTCCCTGCAGTCCCCGCTCCCGCCCTCACAGGGAATAAGTACCTCGAACCTGTTTGACAAGAGCAAGTGCTGCGGCTCCTTCAACACTACCTCCTGGATCCCTGTACCTGCCTCACTCATAGTCGCACCGTCCTGTCCCTGACCACGGGCTACATCTGAATTAATTAATTTCATAGGTGAGACTAACTCCTGAAACATTGAGTCCAGGTACTTCTCCCCATCCCTGTTTTCTCTCGGTTCCTTCATCTCGCCCATTAATATAGATTGTAAATAGCTGAGGCCCCAACACTGATCCCTGCTTGTAACGTAACCCGCCAGATTTCCCTTCCTTTGAAATGAAGTGCCATGTTATACTTGTTGCGATATTTTGCTTTCTGAAATGTGGCCTTGTGATTGTTATTACCCATTAGGTAAAGACAAATATCTAAACATGATTTTAAATTTGCGCTAAATTTGTGGTAATGAGTGATTACTGAGGATATTTTTTAATATCAGGGAAGATTTTCAGCGCGGGCGTGAACTGCAAGTCAACTGATTTTAATGGAATTTAGTAATTAGCCATTTACTATTACACGTGGCAACGGCAGTTTTCTGCCCGAGCAGCCAGTTGGCATTCTAGCCCATTGAAATTCGTTGGAAAAACAGGCAGAGACTTCACAAAATAAATGTCCTTCTTTTCAGATCAGACTGCGAATCTTCCTTTAGATCCTGACAAAAACGTAAGTTCAATTTTTCACAAATATCAATCATTACGCCTCTTGCTTTGCAAACACCGATGAGCTGGCTCCTGTAGAGAGATTCGGAAACTTACAGAATAGTGAGCGAGGGAGAGTGAGAGAGTGAATGAACGAGATAGAGAGTGAGTGAGAGAGAAGGAGAAGGACAAGACAGAGAGAAGAACAGATGGGCACAGAGATAGAGATCGATACATTTATAGATAGATAGACAGACAGACAGACAGATAGATATATAGATAGAAATATATATAGGTAGACAGAGAGGCAGAATGACAGGCAGAACGACAGGCAGAATGAATGACAGACAGACAGAATGACAGAGAACAACAGACAGAGAACGACAGACAGAGAAAGACAGACAGACAGAACGACAGACAGAAAGAACGACCGACAGACAGAACGACAGACAGACAGAATGATAGACAGACAGAACCACAGAGAGACAGAACCACAGAAAAACAGACAGACAGACAAAAAGACAGACAGACTGATGCACTATCAATTACTACAAAAGAGAGAGTAACAAACAGGCTTTTATTACCAAAGAACAGAGCATGCCTCTTGTGGTTGCCTGGTATCCAAAAGGGCCGGGGGCTGCCGAGCAGCCACCTTTATACCCAGCCATGAGGGTGGAGCCAGGGGCGGAGTCAGCTGAGGCATGCACAGACAAGTACAGCAATATGCAAGAGTGAACAACAGTATTAACAGTGAACAACAATACTAACAACAGTGGTGAACAACAATACTAACAACAGTGGTTTACCACATTCACCCCTTGTTTAGAATTGAGTCCGGCGGGGTGAAGTGCACTAAAAATTCGTGTACTGAAGTCTATCAGGAGGCCTTGTAAGCCGTCCTGAGCGTCGCAGCAGCGGCGGTGATGGTGCAACATCCCACGTTGAACCCGATGTCTCGTTCAGAGGTGGTGTAGCAGGTGGCGGACCCTGGGGCTGCTGCATGCCGTCTACAGGAGTCAGAGCGTGGGTGATGGGAGGTAGCGATGGTGGTCTCTCAGAGGCACCCGAAGGTGCGAGGTCTCGTGCGGGGACTGTGTCCTGGGGGTAGGCAGGAGTAGTGGTGGGTGGCGAAGAGAGTGCTTCAGGAGCACCCGCAGGTGCGAGGTCTCGAATGGAGACTGTGTCCTCCCGCCCGTCCGGGTACACCATGTAAGCATACTGCAGGTTGGCGTGGAGGAGGCTCACCCTCTCGACCAGCGGGTCCGCCTTATGGGTCCTCACGTGCTTCCGCAGTAGGATGGGTCCTGGAGAAGTCAGCCATGTTGGTAGCGAAATCCCCGATGTGGACTTCCTGGGGAAGGAGAACATTCTCTCGTGAGGAGTGGCATTGGTGGGTGTACAGAGCAGCGACCGAATGGAATGGAGCGGCGCAGGGAGGACCTCCTGCCAGCGGGAGGCCGGAAGGCCCTTTGCTGTCAGGGGGAAGGAGGCGGACTTGATGAAGGGTCGGGCTTTATCCGCATAGTTGGGCACCCACTGAGCATAGTAAGAGAAAAACCCCAGGCATCTCTTCAGTGCTTTCTGGCAGTGGGGGAGGGGGAGCTCCATAAGAGGGCGCATTCTATCGGGGTCTGGGCCAATGACTCCATTCTCCACTACGCAGCCAAGAATAGCAAGGCGCTTAGTACGAAACATACATTTGTCTTTGTTGTATGTGAGATTCAGCCGCTGGGCTGTCCGGAGGAATTTCCCTAGATTAACGTCGTGGTCCTACTGGTCGTTGCCGCAGATGGTGACGTTGTCCAGATATGGGAAAGTGGCCTGGAGCGCGTTCTGGTCAACCATCCGGTCCATCTCCCGTTGGAAGACAGAAACTCCGTTGGTGACGCCGAAGGGAACTCTGAGAAAGTGATAGAGCTGACCATCAGCTTCAAAAGCTCTGTACTGGCGGTCCTCAGCCCTGATGGGGAGCTGGTGGTATGCCGACTTCAGATCAATCGTCGAGAACACCCGGTATTGTGCTATCTGATTGACCATGTCAGATATGCGGGGGAGTGGGTATGCATCCACCTGGGTGTAGCGATTGAGCGTCTGGCTGTAGTCAATAACTAGGTGCTGTTTTCCACCAGTCATCACCACCACCACCTGTGCTCGCCATGGGCTATTGCTGCTCTCGAAAATCCCTTCCTTCAGGGATCTCGCTACCTCGGATTTAATGAAACCCCTATCCCCGGCACTGTAACGTCTACTTTTGGTAGCGATGGGCTTACAGTCGCAGGTGAGGTTAGCGAACAAGGAGGGGGGGAGACTTTAAGGGTGGAGAGGCTGCAAATGGCACGCAGCGGGCGATTTAAAAACTGCTAGCTGCAGACCGGGAGAGGGGGGAGGGGTCCACCGTATGCTAAAGTGACACTCTTAAGGTGGCACTGAAAATCCAACCCCAGTAGGACGGCAGCGTAGAGATCGGGTAGGACCAGAAGTTTAAAAATTTTGTATTCAGTACCCCGCACTGAAAGAGTCACCATACAATAGCCACCGACATCTGCTGACTGGGCTTTGGAAGCCATAGAGATGCGGTGACACGTCGGCAGGACCGGGAGAGAGTAACTGCGCACCGTGTCGGGGTGTATAAAACTCTCCGTGCTCCCGCTGTCAAAAAGGCAGGTAGTGGCGCGGCCGTTTACCATAATGTCCATCATGGACCTGGACAGTTGATGCGGGAGAGATTGATCCAGCGTCACGGAAGCCAGTGTAAGTTCAAGTGCGTCGATGCGGTCGTCCGATGAGGCGGTGGTGGAGTCCGGGTCCCCCGTAACCGAAGTCGGAGGCGTCCAAGATGGCGGACAAAATGGCGGCGCCCACGGTCCCGATCCCCATGCGGCTGGGGGAGCCCAAGATGGTGGGCAAGATGGCTGCACCCACGGTTCACACGCGGTGCTGCTGGCGTTAGCGGTCTTCACTTTGCAGGCGCTAACGTAGTGACCTTTCATCCCACAGCCGGAGCAGGTAGTATTCTTCGCGGGGCAGCGTGCTCTAGGGTGTTTAGCTTGGCCACAAAAATAGCATTTTTGTGCCTTGGACATCACTGCAGCAGTCGGAGGTGGCGGTCCCATGGCCCAAGATTGCGGCGTCCACGGCGCGGGGCGATTAGGGGAGAAAGCGTCCATATTTCTGTGCGCTGCGTCGAGCGAGAGTGCGAGGGACACTGCCTTTGTTAGGTCTATTTCACCCTTCTCCAGCAGCCTCTGCCGGGAGTGGTCGGACCTTAGACCTGCAACGAAAGCGCCTCGTATCAGTCCCTCCACATGTGCCGTGGCCGATACTTCCTTGCAGTCGCAGCCGCGTCCGAGTACCTGCAGTGCCCATAGGAAGGCCTCCACCAATTCCCCGGGCTGCTGTCTGCGAGATCTTAAAATGTGCCTGGCATAGACCGTGTTAACCGGGCGTGCATACTGCCCTTTCAGTAGGTCGATAGCCGCCGCGCAGGTCGTCGCATCTTGGATTAAAGTATAGACTTGATGGCTCACCTTCGAGGCCAGGATTTTCAGTTTATTTTCATCGAGAGTCACGGTCGAGGCTTCCAGATACGCCTCAAAGCAATGCAGCCATTGTGCGAATTTAGTCGACGAACCCGCTTCTTGGGGGTCTAGGTCCAGGCATGTTGGTCTGAGGGCTCGCAGCAGCGCCTGCTGCTCAGTGTTTTGCGCCATCGGTTGATCAGCATTCGCAGCCAACATTTAACTTTGGTAATAAAATTGATGCACTATCAATTACTACAAAAGAGAGAGTAACAAACAGGCTTTTATTACCAAAGAACAGAGCATGCCTCTTGTGGTTGCCTGGTATCCAAAAGGGCCGGGGGCTGCCGAGCAGCCACCTTTATACCCAGCCATGAGGGTGGAGCCAGGGGCGGAGTCAGCTGAGGCATGCACAGACAAGTACAACAATATGCAAGAGTGAACAACAGTATTAACAGTGAACAACAATACTAACAACAGTGGTGAACAACAATACTAACAACAGTGGTTTACCACACAGACAAATAGACAAACCGACAGACAGAACGAACAGACAGACAGACAGACTGACCAGGCAAAATGAACAGACAGACAGACAGAACAGACAGACAGAATGAACAGACAGACGAACGAACGAGAGTCAGAGGTGTGAGAAACAAAAGAGACAGACAGACAGACTCCGAGAGAGACAGACACAGAAACAGAGAGTGAGAGAAAGAGAGAGAGAAAGCTGCAGTGAGACACAGCGACACAGAGAAAGATAGACAGTCAAAGGCAGAGAGCCAGATGGAGAGTAAGATAGCTGAGAGAGGGAGAGAGAGAGCGAGGCAGAGGAAGTGAGACAGAGAGAAAAAGATTGATATAGAGAGGTGACGAGAGTTGGAGAGGAGGAAAGAAACTCATTATCCGTATATTATCTACTTCTGCCATTTCTTCATGTTATTCATCGCAGGGAGCGTCTGCTGATGTACCAGAGAGCAACCACCAGGAACTCACCTATGCTACTTTGAATATGGAAGCTCTGAATCAGAAAGAAGCTGCCTTGGCCACTGCTGCGGACAGCATTGTGTATGCCGAAGTGAAAAAGAAATAAAAGTTCTCAACAGCTTTGATATATGTTACTCACCAAGACCTGTGGAGACAACTGCTTTCTCGGGACGGATGGTGGGAGTAGGGTCGCGATTTTCGTAATTAACACTTGGAGATTAAGCATTACCGGGGCGAACTGCAGGCTCGGAATTCCGGCAGAGTATTATGCACAACTCCGACAGAACTGGCCAGAGTTCCTTTCCATTAATATCAAAATAGAAAATGAGGTGGTTTCTATTACAGGCGATTTATCCTGCCGGATTTTCAATTTTCTGCTTTACCCAGAACATGCTTAATGCCCTAGTGGTAAACACAAAAATCTACAACTATATAGCCTCATTATTTTTAGCTCAGCATGTTTTTTTTAGTAGGTATATAAGATTGAATGCTTATCACATGCAAGCTGTTACATGTAGCAACATGTTTTATACTAATTGCTTCAATCATAACATGGAATGTATGTTGTGAGGATGATGTATGGAGGCACCAAGGGGATATACACAGGCGAATGAGTGGGCAGGAATATGGCAAATGGAATATAACGTGGAAATTTGTGAAGCTATTCCTTATGGTAGGAAAATAGAAAAGCAGAGTGTTTTTTAAATGGTGGGAGATTGGGAAATGTGGGTGTCCTTGTACAATAATCACTGCAAGTCAACATGCAGGTACAGCAAGCAATCAGGAAAGCAAATTGTATGAGGGCCTTTATGACAAGAGGATTTGAGTATAAGAATAAAGACGTCTTACGGCAATTATATAGGGCCCCGGTGAGAACACACCTGGAGCATTGTGTACAGTGTTGGTCTCCTTCCAGGAGGAAGGATATACTTCCCTTAGAGGGGGTGCAACGGAGTTTCACCAGGCTGTTTCCAGGGATGGGGGGATTGTCCTATGATGAGAGATTGAGTAGATTCGTCCTATATTCTCTAGAGTTTAGGAAAAATGAAACGTGATCTAATTGAAGCATACAAATTTCTTACAGGACTTGACATGGTTGATGCAGGGAGGAGGTTTCCCCTGGCTGGCGAGTCTACAACCAGGGGTCACAGTCTCAGAATAAGGGGTCGGCCATTCAGGACTGAGATGAGGAGACATTTCTTCACTCAGGAAGTGGTGAATCTTTGGAATTCGCTAACCCAGACGCATGTGGAGGTTCAGTCTTTGAGTATATTCAAGACAGAGTTCGATAGATTTTTGAATATTAAGGTAATCAAGTGATATGGGGATAGTGCAGGAAAGTGGAGGTAAGGTAGACGATCAGCCATGCTTTTATTGAATGACAGAGCAGGCTTGAAGGGCCAAATGTCCTACTCCTGCTCCTATTCTTTTTGTTCTAATGCTGTGGGCATCTCTTATCACATGTGACATTTACGATGGGAAACATATGATTAAAAAAGCTTGAAAGCAATGTTTTATTGTCGATTTGCATGAAGCTGGAACAATAAACAACATTTACGCTTGAAAATGCCTATTTATTAGACATAGGAAGGATATACATTTGTAGAAGTGTCCTCGGGACCGAGAATGTTTTAAGGATTCGGCCATCAGTAGTCTATTTCCTGGGACAATAAGCTATATACCGTTTTAAATTATCGAATCAATCATATCCCCTCTAATCAATTACAGACAACAAAATTAATCTGTTGCTCAGAGAACGTGCCTGTTAATCAATTCTGGATATCAATGATAATACATTTTCAACAATGCTGTCATTCAAGGATTAATTAAGATATGAGAGAGAGAGAGAGACAGGGAGAGATTTAGCAAAATGCATTATTGCTCTGAGAAGGACACAATGTACTTCGGATTAACTGAATTGCTTGCTGCAGTTTTTTGGAATAATGCAGTGGCTCATTATCGGAGATGAGTGATGTGTGAAATGATGTGTTAAATATCTACGGGGGTTCAACATTTCTTCCTCTTAAGTACCTCACTGGCTGCATATAGTTTTCAATAAGTGAAGCAAACAGTTTTTCAAATCTGTAACATGAGTAATGTAGCGAGTAAACATATTGTTGTCTTGAAATTTTCTTTTCGTTTTTGCAAAGTCAGATTTAAATAAAAATGCAATACAATAAGATGACGCTGGTATTGTATTAACATAATATAGTATAGAAAAGTTGTAGACTTGGAAGATAAGTGACAAATTCAATTTAAAATTATTAAATGTGATCTGATGCATTGATAGAAATGTCACCTATTCGGTAGAATATAAGAACCTGAATGTGGAGAAGAGTACAATGAACTCGTGATAAACGTGAACATATAATTAAATGCAGCATCACAGATCACTGCTGATGGTACTGACTTATCAACCTGGATGTCATGTTCGCGTCACTGCTATTGTTTCATCAGCAACTGCAAATGTAATCATCAAAGCTGATGGATTGTTGAAAAAATCCAACTGGTTAACTACTGTCTTTGGGGGAAGGAATTCTTCCCACCCACACCAATCAAGTCTAGTCCCAAAAATAAACACGGAATCCCCATCGATAGATCAAAAGAGCCTATCAGTAATGAGACATTACACCGTTTATAGGAAAGCAATTTATTACAGCCCAATTGATCAGCAAAATACACAAATTCCATCGCTAATTCACCTATCATATGTGAGCCGGTGTCCGCGGGGCTTCATAAATAGATTCATCATGTACAAAAACAACTCACCATTCACGACTGGGTGCTGGAGGACTGCAAAGTGTTAACCTGATCCGTTGGATGTGGGCTCGCTGGGCTTTATGTGAAGCATGCTGCATCCACTGTTTAAGGTCAATATTGTCCTGTGTTGTAGCATCAATTGGTTGTCACCTCATGTTCAGTAACGCGTGACGCTGCCCCTCCCACCATCTTCTACACTCGTTATTAAACCAGGTTTGTTGATCCGGCTGGAGGGCGTTGGAGGAGTGAGGGCTATGGTGGGACATGAGGCAGCAGATTGTGCTGGAACACCTCATGGTTTCCCCATTCTGAACTGCTGGCACTGTTCTTAACCTGTCCCATTCAATAAGGTGATAGTGCCTCACGACATGCTGGATGGTGTCCTCAGTGTGAAAACGGGAATTAACCTTCACGAGAAATGTGAGGTTGTTACCTGTGACAAAACAGTCATGGACTGATGCAACTGTGTCAGGGATATTGTAGAGGACTGGGTCAAATTACTTATTTCCTCCTATTGCTTATCTCACTGACAGCTATGTACCTCACGACTCTGCCAGCTTGGTCGGTGACGGATGTATGAGCCACACATGCTAATGGACAATCAAGTCCCACCACCAGGGGACATTCTTTGTCCTTGCTCAACTCAGAGCTGGTGTTCAACTTGGAGGAATATTGATCCATCTGCTGATGGAAGGCAGTAGGTGGTAATCAACAGGTTGTTTCCTTTCGTATGTTTGACCTGAAGTCATGAAACTTCATGGGGTTGTAGTCAATGTTGATGATACGTAGGGGATCTCCACACAACTGTATTTTACTGTGCCCCCATCTCTGGTGCGTCTGTCCTGTCGGGGGAAAGGACATAACCAAGGATGTTCAGGAAGGAATCTGGGACGTTGGTTGAATGTGTGATTCTGTAAGTATCACTATATCAGACTGATACTTGACTGTGGTTTGAGACAGCTCTCGCACATTTGGCATCAGGTAGTGAGTAGGCTTTTGCAGGGTCAGGCTGAGCTTGGTATGCCCTTTGTAGTGTCTTGCTTTGATGTGTGTCGCAGAGGAGGAATGCATCATGTACAGTCATTTGTTTTCCTTTCCAGCGAATTGGTACAACGGCATTGTTTGCTGTACAGCTTCAGATTGAAGGTCTGAATGAACTACATCGATGGAGTTACATGTAGGCCATCCCGGGAATGGACAGCAAGCTTCCCTCCTTAATGGACATTGGGCAGTCTTGTGGACTTTAGCAAATGGTTACCCATGTGTCTGGATAAGGGAACATACTTTGAAATAAATTAAAATATAAGAAATAACCTCAGCGAAAAATTACTTAAAATTACATAGATTTAATAGCACAGTTTTAGACCACTCACTCCAATTGTTCTCCGGTAGTGCTTATGATCCACACGAAGCTCCTTCCACCCAACTTCATCTAACTCTATCAGCATATCCTTCAAATCCTTCCT
Source organism: Somniosus microcephalus (assembly GCF_052327205.1). Lineage (NCBI taxonomy): Eukaryota > Metazoa > Chordata > Chondrichthyes > Squaliformes > Somniosidae > Somniosus > Somniosus microcephalus. Next base: position 41,525,898 of record NW_028225187.1, on the reverse strand, counting down.
CTCTCATGTACTTCTCTAGCCTCCCCTGAATTGCAACTATGCTGTTCGCTTCAAATACTCTGTGTGGCAGTAAGTTGAAGGTATACAGGAAAATATCCACGTGATCTCGCAAAACAACGGGGTTCAAGAACGAACACGCGACAAGAGACATCTTGTGTTTGTCCATCACTGTAACTGTTGGCACTGCGAGCTAAACTCTGTTCATGAGCTCATTCGCTCTTTCTCATAAAGGATGACATGAACCTTGTCATTCATGTGAAAATGACTGATGTAATAATACTGGGCGGCCTGCTGGTTGCGCTGTCCAGGGAGAGTATAAATACTCGGGCATGCGCCCAGCTTGTGCAGGACATTCTTTAACAGGAGCAAGTGAAGGACCCAACTAGATCTCCATGTCGAAAAACAGTTGATTAAAGCCTTGTTTAACACTCAGACCAAGTGCCTAATAGTTATCTGACGTCAAAGGACATGTGTTCAACTTCAGCAACCATGAGTTCATCATTTAGTTCTACAAGAAAAACAGCAAGGCATTATATAGAGGCTTGCACTTCTTAAACCGTCCTAAGGTGCTTCACAGGAGCGTTATCAAACAAAAATTGACACCGAGCCACATGAGGTGATATTAGGACAGGTGATCAAAAATCTTGGTCAAATAGATAGGGTATAAAGAGCGTCTTCAAGGGGGTAAGTGTGGTAGAGAGGCAGAGAGGGTTAGGCAGGGAATTCCAGAGCTTAGGGCCCAGGCAGCTGAAGGCACGGTCACCAATGGTGGAGCGATTAAAATCAGGGATGCTCAAGAGGCCAGAATTAGAGGAGCGCAGATATCTCGGGGGGTTGTGGGGCTGAAGCAGATTACAAAGGTATATACAGGCGAGGTAATTGAGGGATTCGAAAACAAGGATGAGAATTTTTAATTCGAGGTGTTGCTTAAGCGGGAGCCAATGTAGGTCAGCGAGCACAGAGGTGAACGGGACTTGGTGCAAATCAGGAGACAGGCCGAATGACCTCAAGTTTACAGAGGGTAGAACGTGGCAGGCTGGCCAGCAGTGTGTTGGAATAATCACATCTAGAGGTAACAGAGTTTATCGCTTCTTCCTGTTATTCAGTAAGCAACATCCACATAAATATTAACATTAAAATTCGGTCTTTCTGATGAACGTTTAGAACCCGGAAGCTGTTTCTTTTATAGAGTCATCGGCCTAGAAATTCATTAAGGCGCCGACAGCTTTGCGGCCAGTTATCGCCCAAAGAGGGCTTCTTCACCAATAGAGGAGTTTGCGCTGATATTCAGTGCAGTGGTAATGGCGGCGGTAGCCGGTAGCGCTGCGCCGACACAGATGATGTCATCGGTGTGCGTAGTGCCCCGGTTCCGCCCCGCTACCGGCCCGACCCCCATATTGAGTTGCGGCCGCCTCTTCTGCAGCGGCCGCAAACAGCGATTGGAAAACGGGGCCGTCCTGCATCGTTACTGGGGCGCTTTAAGGTGGAGGTGCGGCCGGCCGTTTTATCGGCGGCCGCCTGCCCGCACCTCCTTCCCCGGCCTCCTCCTCCCCCCACCTCGGCATTGCCGGCTGCTTTCTGCGAGGCTGGCACTTCTCCGTGGTGCCGGGCTCATTTGCCGGCACAATCCAGCGGCGATCTCCCCGTTGCAGGCACCTCCCCCTTAAGAGAAGGAGGAGGCCTGAAGTACCGCAGCCTGCCGCTCCGCAGCGGGTGGTGCAGCGGCACCTACAGCGCTGAAATTCAGCTTCAGCGCCCCAAGCAGGGGCGGGCACACCCTGGAATAGTGCCCGGTTCCAACTTGGGGCGCAAAAACTGAATTTCTGACGGCCGCAACTGGCTCCGCGCCCAGCGCTAACTTTTGGGCGCTAGCCAGCTGGCGGGGCCATAGTGAATTTCTAGGCCATAGAGTCATAGAGTTATACAGCACAGAAAGAGGCGCTTCGGCCCATCGTGTCCGCGCTGGCCATCAAGCCCTGTCTATTCTAATCCCACTTTACAGCACTTCGTCCGTAGCCTTGTATGCTATGGCATTTCAAGTGCTCATCTAAATGCTTCTTGAATGTTGTGAGGTTCCTGCCTCTACCACCCTTTCAGGCAGTGAGTTCCAGATTCCAACCAACCTCTGGGGGAAAAAGATTTTCCTCGAATCCCCTCTAAACCTCCTGCCCCTTACCTTGAACCTATGCCCCCTGGTTATTGACCCCTCTACTAAGGGGAAAAGTTCCTTTCTATCTACCCTATCTATGCCCCTCATAATTTTGTTCACCTCAATCAGGTCTCCCCTCAGCCTTCTCTGCTCTAAGGAAAACAACCGCAGCCTGTCCAGTCTCTCTTCATAGCTGAAGCGCTCCAGCCCAGGTAACATCCTGGTGAATCTCCTCTGCACCCTCTCCAATGCAATCACATCCTTCCTATAGTGTGGCGACCAGAACTGCACCCAGTATTCCAGCTGTGGCCTAACTAGCGTTTTGTACAGCTCCATCATAATCTCCCTGCTCTTATATTCTATGCCTCGGCTAATGAAGGCAAGTATCCCATATGCCTTTTAAACCACCTTATCTACTTGTCCTGCTGCCTTCAGTGATCTATGTACAGTATTTGCACACCAAGGTCCATCTGATCCTCTCTCCTTCCAAGGGTCCTACCATTCATCGTGTATTCCCTTGCCTTGTTAGTCCTCGTAAAATGCATCACCTCACACTTTTCAAGGTTTTATTCCATTGCCACAGTTCTGCCCATCTAACCAACTGGTCTATATCACCCTGTAGCCTGAGGCTTCCCTCCCCGCTATTTATCACTCCATCAATGTTTTGTCATCTGTGAACTTACTGATCATACCTCCTACGTTCATATATAAACCATTAGTGTACACAACAAACAACAAAGGAACAAGCACCGACCCCTGTGGTACACCACTGGGCAGAAACTTCCAGTCACAAAAACAACCTTCGGCAATCACCCTCTGCCCCCTGCCACTAAGCCAATTTTGGATCCAATGTGCCAAATTGTCCTGGATCCCATGGGTCCTTACCTTCTTTAACAGGTTCCCATGTGGGAGTTTGGCAAAAGCTTTACTGAAGTCCCTGTAGACTACATCAACTGCACTACCCTCATCCACACACCTAGTCAACCTCTCGAAAAATTCAATCAAATTGGTTAGACATGATCTCCCCCTGACAAAGCCATGATTAATCCTGATTAATCCTTGCCTCTCCAAGTAGAGACTAATTCAGTCCCTCAAAATTTTTTCCAATAATTTCCCTACCACTGATGTTAGGGTCACTGACCTGTAATTCCCTGGTTTATCCCTACTACCCTTCTTGAACAAATGTACTACGTTAGCTGCTCTCGAGTCCTCTGGCACCTCCCCTGTGGCCAGGTAGGTTCTGAAAATTTGTGTCAGAGCCCCTGCAATCTCCTGCCTTGCCTCACACAGCAGCCTGGGTTACATCTCGTCTGGGGCTGGAGATGTATCCACTTTTAAGCCCGCTAAAATCGCTAGCACCTCCTCCCTCTCAATAGAGGAATAGGGGAAGTGCAAAGAGACCTGGGTGTCCTTGTGCACCAGTCGCTGAAGGTAAGCATGCAGGTGCAGCAGGCGGTTAAGAAGCCATTGGTATGTTGGCCTTCGTAGCGAGAGGGTTCGAGTACAAGAACAAGGATGTCTTGCTGCAGTTGTACAGGGCCTTGTTGAGACCGCACCTTGAGTATTGTGTGCAGTTTTGGTCTCCTTACCTGAGGAAGGACGTTCTTGCCATGGAAGGAGTGCAGCAAAGATTCACCAGGCTGGTACCTGGGATGGCAGGAATGACGTATGAGGAGAGATTGTGTCGATTGGGCTTATACTTACTGGAGTTTAGAAGATTGAGAGGGGATCTCATCGAAACCTATAAAATTCCATCAGGCCTGGACAGACTAGATGCAGGAAGGATGTTTCTGATGGCCGGGGAGTCCAGAACCAGGGGTCATAGTCTAAGGATAAGGGGTAAGCCATTTAGGAATGAAATGAGGAGGAATTTCTTCACCCAGAGAGTGGTGAACCCGTGGAATTCTCTACCACAGAGGGCGGTGGAGGCCAGTTCATTAAGTATATTCAAGAACGAGTTGGTAATATTTCTTAAGGCTAAAGGGATCAAGGGATATGGGGAGAAGGCAGGGACAGGGTACTGAATTTGGATGATCAGCTATGATCTCATTGAATGGCGGAGCAGGCTCGAAGGGCCGAATGGCCTACTCCTACTCCTATCTTCTATGTTTCTATGTTTCTTTACTAATTTGTTCAAGTATATCACAATGCCCCTGCTTAATTTATATGCCTACATCGTCCTTCTCCATAGTGAACACAGATGCAAAATATATCATTTAAAACCTCACCTACATCTTCCGACTCTACACACAGATTGCCACTTTGGTCCCTAATGGATCCTACTCTTTCCCTTATTATACTCTTGCCCTTAATATGCTTATAAAACACCTTGGGATATTCCATTATTTTGCCCGCCAGTGTTTTTTCATGCCCCCTCTTCACTCTGCTAATTTATTTTTAAGGACCCCCCTGCACTTTCTATACTCCTCTAGGGCTTCCACTGTTTTTAGTCCTTCGTATCTGCCACAAGCCTCCCTTTCTTTCCTAATCCAGAAATTATGCACAACTTAACTTAGAAACAATAAACCTGATACAGAATTTACTCTAAATCAAAGGTAATTTATTTGTGAAATTTTGAGACATGGCACACAGCTGAGATTATATATATGAATTCATGTTCAAATTTACATCCATAGAAACAATTCACAATAAATTCAATTTATTTAGCAACTGTCACAGTCCCACAGAATGACTGATTACTGCCAATTAAAATGATTATGAAATGTGTTCACTGTAGTACCGTGGGGAAACGTGGCTGCCAATTTCCTCACAGCAAGGTCCCATAAACAGCAATGAGATAAATGATTCGATGATCTGTTTGAGGGCTGTGTGTTAACTGATCAATGTCACCAGAACAGCTGGGGAGAAATGCCCTGTGCTTCTTTAACTAGTGCAGTGGGATCTGTTACCTCCTTGTGAGAGAGTGAACAGGACTTTGGTTCACCTCTCATCTGGAAGACAGCATCTCACAAAGTGCATCCCTCAAGTGCCAGGCTACATTATGTGCACAAGTGTGAGCCAGAGTTCTAGCAATGAGCCCAGGCTGACACTTCAGCGCAACATTGAGGTTATCGTGGATCAGAATAATAAGCTCAGGCCAGTATCAATACAATCGTGCAAACTATTGAGTTCAACCGCTTGAAGACATATTAGTTAAACTCTAATTACAAAGTGCATAACAACATGAATTGTTCCTGGGATGAGCCAGGAATGAGGATCTGAAAGGCAGATGCAAGAAATGAAAGCAGTCAATTGAACCTTAATCCTGCAGATTTTCAGCGGTTCTGAGATTGTTGTTCACTACAAGAGTGTGGTTACGGTAGAGTTTCTCAGAAAACGCATCAATGAATTGGCGGAGATGAGGCATATCATAAGCACCAGTCCACCTTGATAGTCCAAGTACACTCCAATCTTCCTGGGCTTCACATTTAGCTTGAGGCTGAAGAATGTGCCCCTAGTTCATTTGTATTCCTCATCCACAACAATCAGTAATCAGTCTGAAAGAAAGACTTGCATTTATATAGCGCCTTTCAGGACCACCCGACGTCTCAATGCACTTTAAAGCCAATGAAGTACTTTTGGAGTGTAGTCACTGTTGTAATGTTTGAAACGCGGCAGCCAATTTTTGCAGAGCAAGCTCCCACAAACAGCAATGTGATAATGACCAGATAATGTTTTTTTGTGATGTGAATTGAAGGATAAATATTGGTCAGGACACCGGGAAAAACTGCCCAGCTCTTCTTTGAAGTGAGGCTTGAACCCACAACTTTCTGACCCAGAGGCGAATGTGCTACCAACTGAGCCACACCTGACACTGTGGTGTCTGCACTGACTGCGCTGTTCCTACCTCATACACCATCCGTTCAAAGGACTTTAAAGCCAATCCTGCATTCCTCTGTGCAGTTTTTTCCAACTTCACCAACAGATTTTACTTTCTTGCCGTGGATCCCTCAGAACTCAGAATAAAAAGACATCAATGCCCCATCTTCGGGGTGTCAGAGTGTTCCTTCCTTTACTTTCCAAGTCTGACTTTGATCAGGTTCTTTGATAGTAAGAAATAACCATTCATTGTGATAAGATCCGAAGCCAAAGAGGTTGGAGCTGGGCTGATGCTGTGTCATTTGATACCACACCATTAACTGTACACTTCCTGTGAATATCACCCGTGACTCATTGCCTTCCGCTAATTATCCTTTCTTATCAATTTTATTAATCTTCCCCTTCAAATAAGCATTTGCGTTCAACGTTTCAGCCTATCTTGTTCCATTTGTATCAGAGATATTGCCAATTCTTGTTCAGTAGACTTTCATTCTCTTGATTCTCTTGAAGATTTGCTTCCATTATTTCTATTATCTGCCCATCACATTTCTTGGACTATAGCAAAATACTGTAGATGCTGGAAATCCGAAATAACAACAGAAAGTGCTGGAAAAACTCAGCAGGCCGGGCAACATCCGTGGAGATAAAATACAGTCAACGTTTCGTGTCAAAACCCTTTGTCAAGACTAAAGAAGCACAGGAAATGAAATAGATTAAGAGGCCAGGCTGGGAGAGAACAAAAGAGAAGTGAAGAGACATTAAGAGGTATTCAAAACGAGACGAGATGGTGATAGGACTAGTGGAGACAAAAGACGGCTCTAGATTAGGTGTGAAATGCGCTGGCAGAATGGGAGACAGCTGCCATGTGGGAGAGAGAAAAACAAAGAAGGGGGGGGAAACCAAAACAAAGGTGTGAATAAAAATATAAGTAAAAATGTAATAGGGGCCGAGGTTCTGATCTGAAATTGTTGAACTCGATATTGAGTCCGGAAGGCTGTAAAGTGCCTAATCAGAAGATGAGGTGAAGTTCCTCGAGTTTACGGTGAGCTTCCGTGGAACAATGCAAGAGGCCAAGGTCGGTGAGGTCGGAGTTGGAATGGAGCGGTGAATTAAAATGACAGGCGACCAGAAGCTCGGGGTCACCCTTACGGACTGAATGGAGGTGTTCCGCAAAGCGGTCTCCCAATCTGCGTTTGGTCTCCACAATGTAGAGGAGATCACATCGTGAGCAGCGAGTACAGTAGACTAGATTGCTAGAAGTACAAGTAAATCGCTGTTTCACCTGGAAGGGGTGTTTGGGGCCCTAGACACATTTCCAGGACTCTTTGGTTAACAGTTGCTCTACTTTCATTGAGAATATGGTGTATTTATACATATCCGGATGTAATTTGGGCTTGCAGTCTGCTGGACTATTCCCTAACCTGTAAAACTTTATGTGTCTGTTCCTGTCCTACTTCTGTTTCTTGAGCAATTGATTCCTCCTCTGTGGGAACATCCGAGGAAGGTTTTATCTGAGCCTCGCAGATCTCAATAGCCATAATCAGGAGGAATCGCTGGGTCCTCTGGCTCACCTCATCTCTCCCACCAAGGCGCTTCACACAGCTCAATGTCTACTTCACAGAAATTATCAAGTTCTTCCTGATTCTCCTACATGTTCTGCTAAAATAAGTGTAAAGTGTTCAGTGCTGATTTGTCACTGTAACCTATATATTAGAGAGGGAATAGCATCAAAACAGACATAGCTGTCCTTTAAAAGAAATATAGTAGCAAAATATCTGCTCTGCAGGCAAGCAATATCTTCTGCAAACGTTTAAAAAAACACCCCTGAAAAAGAAATTCAATCCACGGACATAATGACCATGTTGTGTCTGTTGTGGCGGTCTGGAGAACACGTTTTGTCCAATGTTTCTTTTCCTGTATAAAAAAAAACTTATAATGACATTGGATTGACTTAGTAGAATTGAGGATGATTGATGCAAGTTGTATCCCTGCCTTGTCGAACTCCTGTAACATTGCTGAATGGGACATCTGTGGTCAGGGACACTGCCAGAACACACTCTATCAGGTCCCTGCCCACCTGTCCCTCTGGAGAAGTATAATAACAAAATTTACGGGTAACACCACATTGGGTATTGTAATTAAAACAGAGGAGGCCCACAACATATGCAGGAAGATATTAATAAACCTGCAGATTGGGCGTGTAATTGGCAAATAACGTTCTATATGTTTATATAGAAGTGTAAGGTGGCACGTTTATCACAGAATCACAGAATCACAGAAGCCCCACAGTGCAGATAGAGGCCATTTCGGCCCATCGAGCCTGCACCGACACATATCCCACCCGATCCCCGTAACCCCGACACCAACACATATCCCACCCTATCCCCGTAACCCCACATATTTAATCCCCCTAACACTAAGGGTCAATTTTTTTTTATCATAGCCAATCAACCTAACCCGCACATCTTTGGACTGTGAGAGGAAACCGGAGCACCCGGAGGAAACCCACGCAAACACGGGGAGAATGTGCAAACTCCACACAGACAGTCACCCGAGGCCGGATTCGGACCCGGGTTTAGGTGGAAAGCATCAGGTGGCTACATACTCCATTGAAAATAAGTGCCTAAATGGGGTAGAAGAGCAGTGGAATCTGGGGGTACTTGTGCACAAATCAGTAAAAGTAGCGAAGCAGGTAAATAAGCCCATAAATAGCAAATAGACCATTTTGGTTAATTTCTACAAGGATAGAATTGAAAATCAGGGAAGATCTTGAGTATTGTGTGCAGTTCTGGTCGCCTTATCTGAGGAAGGATGTTCTTGCCATGGACGGAGTGCAGCGAAGATTCACCAGGCTGATACCTGGGATGGCAGGAATGACGTATGAGGAGACATTGGGTCGATTGGGCTTGTACTCGCTGGAGTTTAGAAGAATGCGAGGGGATCTCATTGAAACTTAGAAAATTCTAACAGGACTAGACAGACTAGATGCAGGAAGGATGTTCCTGATGGACGGGGAGTCCAGAACCAGGGGTCAGAGTCTAAGGATAAGGGGTAAGCCATTTAGGACAGAGATGAGGAGGAATTCCTTCACCCAGAGAGTGGTGAACCTGTGGAATTCTCTACCACAGAAGGCAGTAGAGGCCAGTTCATTAAATATATTCAAGAAGGAGTTGGATATATTTCTTAAGGCTAAAGGGATCTAGGGATATGGGGAGAAAGCAGGGACAGGGTACTGAATTTGGATGATCAGCCATGATCTCATTGAATGGCGGAGCAGGCTCGAGGTGCCGAATGGCCTACTCCTGCTCCTATCTTCTATGTTTCTATGTTAACATTGTACTGCACCATGGTTAGAGTACACTTGGAATACTGTGAACAGTTCCAGTCTCCATATTATAAAATGCATACAGAGGTATGCAGAAGCTGCAAAAAATATTTACTAGAATCATACCACAATTGAGAGGTTATACCTATCAGGAATTATTCAACAGGCATTGTCTCTTTACTCTGGAAAACAAAAGGCTGAGGGTTGAGCAGTTTTGCTAATATTGTGTTGAACCTGGGTTAGACCACACTTAGAATACTGTGAACAGTTCTGGTCTCCATATTATAAAAAGGATAAAGAGGCACGGAGCATGTAAAAATGAATTACTAGAATTATATCAGAACAGGAGTGTTTTAACTATCAGGAATGATTGAGCGGGCAGCGGTCTTTTTTTGAGAAGGGAGAACACTAGTGGTTGACCTGATAGAGGGCTTTGACATTATGAAAGGGGTTGATAGGTTAGCTGTTGAGAACATGTTTGCACTTACGGATGAGACCAGAACTATGGGCATGGATATAAGATAGTCACTGATAAATCCAATAAGCAATTCAGGAGAAACATCTTAATCAGGAGAGTGGTAAGAGGTGGAACTCGCAAGCGCAAGTAATGGTTGAGACCAACATCATCGAAGCATTTACAGAGATGCTAGATAAACGCATGAGGGAGTAAGGTATAGAAGGATATGCTGATGGGGTTGATGAAGAAGGGTGGGATGAGGTTCGTGTGGAGCATAAACTCCGACATGGACCTGTTGGGCCGACTGACCTGATTCAGTGATGTAAATACTATGTAATACTGCCGAACTGGATATGTGGTGCCTTCTGCAAGGCTCTGTATTAGGTATAACAATGTAGGCATGCCCTTTCCGGAGAATTTTACAGAATAACTCAAAACATTTTAGACAAATCAAAAATTTGCAATTATATTTAATGCCTTACCTTTGGGCGGGTTAACATTCACGAAATGCTCAACAATGAATATCACCATCACAATGACCACGAAGGCACTGAGGCAGAGTCGGACTAAGGGCACCATGAGATATTGTTCTGTGGAAGAAGCAACGAGCATTGATAGTTCATTGTGTGCAAGTCTTAAATTAGTAATTAACGCTTCCAAGTTCAACTGAAATTGAACATGAACGCTTGCTTTACTATTTACACAAAGACATTGTTAACACCCGCTGGCCATTCCTCTACTGCAACAAGAACAATAAAATAATGACACATTATATTCAGGGTAATAATTGTAGGAGTTTAACATATTTTCCTTCAAAATGCTTAACGTGTTCCGTTAGAACTCATTTGCCAGAGTTCATGAATGGAGGGAATGCATTTACGACGTTCTTAAACATGGCCATTGAAGCAACTACTGCTATTATTTGTCTGCAGTGAATCTTGTTGAATTTTACAGCTTGGTCAATGTTAATTCGGTTCGATTCGGTTCTCACTTATTCATACTCTTGTTGTAACATTGCATGCGTATGTCACAGTGAGAGTACTGGGGGCACAAAGGAAGGAATTAATGCTGTTAACTTGTTTTGCGCTGCAGTCGATGTCAGTTAATTCATGAATTAGATTCCCCGTGGCATTGTCAGTATTGCCCAGTCCTGTCAGTAGGAATGCGAGCTCTGTGAGGCAAATGGCAGATATTATTAAGTGATATTGGTGAATATATAATGCATCAGATTATCCTGATAAACTGATAAATTTTGAAATGCACTGTTCTATTCCGAAAGTCTGTTGTGCACTCAACGGATTTTTATTACTTAAGTAGAAGACATCATGTTTTATCATTTTGGGTCATGAATAACTATGCATGAAGACCGGCACTCGTTGAATTGCAAACATTTACAGAGAGGTTGAAGAACATCTATCCACCCTAATCCCACACTCCAGCTCTTGGACCGTAGCACTGTAGGTTACGGCACTTCAAGTGCATATCCAAGTAATTATTCAAATGTGATGAGGATTCCTGCCTCTACCAGCCATTCAGGCAATGAGTTCCAGACCCTCTCCTCCCTCTGGGTGAAAGAAGTTATCCTCAACTCTCCTCTAATCCTTATACCAATTAGTTTAATTCCATGTCATAGAGTCATAGAGTTTTACAGCACAGAATGAGGCCCTTCGGCCCATCGTGTCTGCGCCGTCCATCAATCCCTGTCCAGTCTAATCCCATTTTCCAGCATTTGGTCCATAGCCTTGTATGCTATGGCATTTCAAGTGCTCATCCAAATGCTTCTTGAATGTTGTGAGGGTTCCTGCCTCTACCACCCTTTCAGGCAGTGAGTTCCAGATTCCTACCACCCTCTGGGTGAAAAAGTTCCTCCTCAAATCCCCTCTAAATCTCCTGCCCCTTACCCTGAATCTATGCCACCTTGTTATTGACCCCCCTACTAAGGGGAAAAGTTCCTCTTTATCTACGCTATCTATGCCCCTCATCATTTTGTACACCTCAATCAGGTCCCCCCTCAGCCTTCTTTGCTCCAAGGAAAACAACCCCAGCCTGTTTAGCCTTTCTTCATAGCTGAGGCGCTCCATCCCAGGTAACATCCTGGTGAATCTTCTCTGCACCCTCTCCAAAGCAATCACATCCTTCCTATAGTGAGGTGACCAGAACTGCCCACAGTACTCCAGCTGTGGCCTCACCAGCGTTTTGTACAGCTCCATCATAACCTCCCTGCTCTTATATTCTATGCCTCGGCTAATGAAGGCAAGTATCCCATATGCCTTTTTAACCACCTTATCTACCTGTTCCGCTGCCTTCAGGGATCTATGTACATGTACACCAAGGTCCCTCTGACCCTCTGTACTTCCTAGGGTCCTACCACTCATTGTGTATTCCCTTGCCTTATTTGTCCGTCCAAAATGCATCGCCTCGCACTTTTCAGGGTTAAATTCCATTTGCCACTTTTCCGCCAATCTAACCAACCCGTTTTTATCGTCCTGTAGCCTGAGGCTTTCCTCCTCGCAATTTACCACCCCACCAATTTTCGTGTCATCTGCGAACTTACTGATCATACCTTTAACATTCTCATCCAAATCATTTATGTAGATCACAAACAGCAAGGGACCCAGCACCGATCCCTGAGGTACCCCACTGGACACAGGCTTCCAGTCACAAAAGCAACCTTCGACCATCACCCTCTGCCTCCTGCCACTCAGCCAGTTTAGGATCCAACGCGCCAAGGCACCCTGGATCCCATGGGCTCTTACCTTCTTGACCAGTCTCCTATGCGGGACTTTGTCAAAAGCATTACTGAAGTCCATGTAAACCACAACCACAGCATTTCCCTCATCCACACACCTAGTCACCCCCTCGAAAAATTCAATCAGATTTGTTATTGAACACTGACATGGATTTTTAGAAATCCCAAATAGTAGAAGCATAGCTTCATGGGTAAGAATAAGTAGTCAAGGCATTTCTGCCTGGCAACAACAGTCACAAATAAAGAGGCTTTGCATATGGCTCAGAAGTGAAGCATTGGCACCCTTCAGGAATTCAGGAAATGCAGATTGCACACGAGACAACAGCGGAGACAGTTCAGACATGTTGACCGCAAGGTCTTCATGCTTTTGCAAGGTTAGATAAAACAGGTACAGAAGCGCCAACCACAAGAAATGGAACCTAGAGTTAAGTAAAACCACACGGGGCACAGTCAAACAGAAATGCAGACATGTGGTTTTACGAAGGGTCACGAAATAAAACAACAGGTGATCATGTGACAATAAATATTATGTGACGCGAGTTAGGGAATCAGCCAATTAACAAATGTGCACGTGGGCTTTAGAGCCTGCCTCGGTATTTGTATGCTTAAATACCGAAGACCAAAGACAATCGGAGGGTCAGCCAGGAACGAGCTGCGGGAACTCTAAGCTGTACTCCCTGATCAGCCTATAGGTAACTCCGTGGACTGTTTGTAACGTACTGTTGAATAATTTTGTGTTTTCTGGGTTTTCAATAAAATGCTTGGCTATTTTACCATTTACAGACTAGTGTGCGGATTTAATTAATTTTATTTTGCAACAACAAACACTCTGCTAAGGGTATAGGTCCTTCCTATCCACTCTAGCTAGGCTCCTCAAAATGTTATACACCTCAATTAAGTCGTCCCTGAGCCTCCTCTATTCCAAAGAAAACAACACCAGCCTATCCAATCGTGCTGATCTCTTTGACGAAAAGTCCTATTGTCTCCTTCCTAAGCTCGCTGTCAGGTTTAGTCCCAATATGATCATGTGAAACGCCTTGTGACGTTATACAGCTTTAAAGGCACTATATATTGGACAGGTGCGACAGATAGACCTCTTGCTTTTTTTCGTGACACCTTCGACTTTCGGCAGCAAGGATGAAGCCAATGGAAGGCTTCCTTGTTTGGGGATGAATGGGAACATTCCTCGACATCTGAAAATCAAGCTGCTACAGGAAGGACTGAAAACCTTGGCAACAGCAGCAACTAGGGGAGTCCTCACACGGTTCCTGAGATGCCTTGGTCACTGAAAGTGATGTGAGAAGCATCATTTGGGACCGGGCAGACTAAACATTAAAAGGGAACTTTGAGAGTGGTGGCAACTGGGGTGAGTTTGCTACGATATGGAATCGATAATGTTTGGAATCTCTTGGCAATGGCCTCGGATATTAATTAGATGCGCCGACTACGATTAGCCACAATTCAGTTGCTGTTTTGTGACGAAGTTGAGTTTGATCATGCATTGTCAAGGAGTCCAGATAAAGTATAATCACACACAGATCCGCACACACGAATGTGTGGGTACCAGTAGACGAGGCTCTGAGTCCAGATACAATACTTAGATCAAATTGTGCACAATTCGTCTTTAATTGTGTGGACCCGACTGGTGAGCAAATAGTTGAATCACATTTGCACAACTCAGTATTCAAATCCATTCATCAGCTTTTCATTCATCCACGGATACAATGTAAACTGGACTGATTACTTCCTGAACCATTATCCTTGATAGGGAATTCCATATCTTCCACATCTCGCTATAAAGAGTTTGTTCTTGCTCTCTTAGAGTTAATATTGTAATTCAGCCCCCTTCGTTATTAATCATAACTATTGGGAATAGTTTGGTTTTATCGGTCTTCTCCCATTCTTTTATAATTGTAAAATTTTGCCTCATATCGCCCCGTAATGTTCATTGTTTCAATAAAGGAAGCCTCATTATTTCAAGGATTTTTTTATTCGTATTTGTGTTTCATCATACCTGGCAGTATCTGAGTGAATCAGAATTGTACCATAGAAACATAGAAACATAGAAGATAGGAGCAGGAGTAGGCCATTCAGCCCCGCGAGCCTGTTCCATCATTCAATGAGATCATGGCTGATCATCCAAATTCAGTACCCTGTCCCTGCCTTATCTCCTTATCCCTTGATCCCTTTAGCCTTAAGAAATATATCCAACTCCTTCTTGAATACAATTAATGAATTGGACTCCACTGCCTTCTGTGGTAGAGAATTCCACAGGTTCACCACTCTCTGGGTGAAGAAATTCCTCCTCATCTCTGTCCTAAATGGCTTACCCCTTATCCTTAGGCTTTGACCCCTGGTTCTGTACACCCCAGCCATCGGGAACATCCTTCCTGCATCTAGTCTGTCTAGTCCTGTTAGAATTTTTAATTTCAATGAGATCCCCTCTCATTCTTCTAAACTCCAGCGAGTGTAAGCCCAATCGACCCAATCTCTCCTCATACGTCATTCCTGCCATCCCAGTTATCAGCCTGGTGAATCGATGTTGCACTCCCTCCATGGCAAGAACATCCTTCCTCAGATAAGGCGTCCAGAACTGCACACAATACTCAAGATGTGGTCTCACCAAGGCCCTGTGCAACTGCAGCAAGATATCTGAAGTATGAATGTATTTCAATTTCTGATCAATCCACTTGAAAGATTACTGGAAACTGTTTGGCTGTAAAAGTTTGGGATCAGCATTCGAAGTCAATCAGGCCTTGAAGTAAATGGAGTAGCGCCTAAGTGTACCTATTTATTTTGCACATATTATTGATCTTGGGCACAGCTCGCTTACTGCAGACAAATGGAAGATCTTCAGTTCACCCTATTAGGCAGCATTGAAGGTACACAGCCAGACAGTCCCTGGTATGTGGGCTGTCTTCAGATAGTGATGGACAAAGTGGGTTGAAGGTGAAATCGGGAGTTACCTGGAAATTCTACGCAAGTAAATAAAGAGAGTTAACTAACCCATCCAGCATTTATTTCGTGACCATTATTTGAGGATAACAGGTTTAGATTCTGCGAGCTATACAGCAGATTAAGTTTAAGACAATATATCAAAAACAGATCCCCAGTTAACTATAGCATGGAAATAAGTACACCTCAGTTCGATTTTAAAGGGATTTGGTCACCTATATTAACAAGATATGAGCGAAGGAGACAGACATTGAGATACAAGAACACACAACCTCGTTTTGAAATGTGTTGGTCCTTACCTTTCACCATAATCGGGACATCTTTACTGATTGGCGAATTCCTCGAACGTCCTGCGACCTCTGTTTGATATCGACAACTGTAATTTCCCACAGAGCCTTCACTTCGGGTATTTATGTTGAAGGTCACATTCCGCTCATCGCCACTCACATTACGGGACTGTACAGGATTTCCTTTGTGACCTTTGAACAAGAGAAATGTTCCCCCTCTGGAGCGAATGTCACCTTTGCAGGAAATGGCAACATTTTCCCCGTTTGAAACTGCACCGGAATCTGGGTCCATGTAGAAAGTCGGCTCCGGGAGTTCATCTGTATCAAAAATGCCATGTGAAGTTTTGTGTCAAAAGTCTACTCAATAACATATAAGGACACTTTTGCAAAGTTAGAACTAAATCTGTCGTCTTGCTTCCAATACATGCATCGCTTTTTGTTATTACTTACAAGGAAAGGACAGATGGAAAACAGGATGAACCAGAATGTGCTGATTCTATCTTTTATGTGAAGTATTTCCTTCAGCCTGTTTTTTTTCTGCTTTCAAAAAATAGAAATTGTTTAGCTGCTTATTGTCCATCCCCCTTCAATCAGCACAATCTGTAACTTTCTTTGACTCAACTCTTTAACTGGTCCTCCCATTCTCAGACCGATATTTCATACATCTGATTCTGGTGTCATGAGGAACTCGGTTAATTCGGCTTCTGGAAGGTTTTCATGTTTAGTTCATTCAGTACAAATCAAAGAAATGTGGTTGGTATCATTGGAGAGCGAACGGGAGAGAGAGAGAGAGTGAGAGACAGATTTCACTAAGCAACAGCCAGTGTTCAAGATTGAAGTAAGGCTTTGGAATATATTATTGCCATAATATAAACATCCTATCACACACCATTGCGAACTAAACAATGAGATGTTGATATACGAGAATTGTAAGCTTGCGTGCATAAAAAAACGTCTGATGTACAGTGCATTGACTAGAAATTAATGAATGTTGATGGATGAAAAATGTAAATTTGTGTGGGTATGAATCGGCTGAGGGACTGTGCATTGACCGGAAACTACAGAATGATGAATTACGCGAAATGTCAACTTGTGTGGGTATGAATTGGCAGAAGGAAAATGCATTCACTGGAGGATATCAAATAAGGCCAGGCCACGTCTAGTTTGATAAAATGAAAATTGTGTAAAAAAGGAAGCATTTGTGTTAAATTTTCAGAAAATGAGAGACACCTATTTGAGTGTATGCCTACACTCGGAACTGCTGAGAAAACTCTGCCTGTGTTATACTGGGAGGAAATTATACTCTCTGTTTAGAATGCTGTTTATGGTAAAGTAGAAAAAATAATGTGATATATTACCATAACACTGAAGTCTTTACTACTCGACTGAAAAACCGAAGACTGTTTAAGAACAACAGATTCCTGTATACTTTTAATACTTCAGGCTCTCATTTATGTTCCCTGATACTCACAGTGCAAACACTCTCAGTAATCAGAGCATTGATATTAGCATTCCTACACCCTATTGGCCTCCACCATTTCCTAAACGATACTGCCTCGTTAAAAACCAAGCATTTCATGCTGGTAATCGTTTTTTGGCATGCGTAGTTAAATTTTAAATAGGTTGTAAATGATCAACATGCAAAATGGTGCTTGTGGTATCCAGTAGAGGGTGTGAATTTGCATGGTAGCCTCTCAAAATACAATTACACTTTTCTCCCAGGTAAAAACAGCATTAAGCATTAAACAGATATGTGGTCAACTTGGGGCAACCTATTGTCATTTACCATAAGCTATGCACTTAGTGTACTGCAAACAAAGCTTCTAGCACAGTGGCAAATGATAAATACATTATAAATTGGGTTACCAATTAAAATTTGGGATCTGCGTATTTATGTTGGGGCAGATTTAGCTCAAGGTGACCATTAAGAAATCCGCTCACACCATGTAAAGAGGTTGGGTTTGAAAAGGAACATCCAAAGTCCAATGTAACTGCAGCCCAAGTGTCCTTCAGTTCCACTGGATCGTTTCATTGCTGAGTAAGCACACATTGTTCTAATCCCATTGGGAGAATAGATTCTGTTAACATACCTCGCATAATTAACTGAACAGGGTTGCTCGGATGTGAAGATCTCCATTGTCCATTCTCCGAGTGTAGACATTCACATGTGTAAATGTCATCATAGCCAAATACTGCGGTGAAATCTAAAGAGGTGTAACATCGTCCTTTCGGAGCTTTCAGTTCTCTGAAAAAACCGTTTTTTCGGTAATAACGGTTAATTGTGAAGGGACACTGAAAGCGACAAGTCATAGTTACTGTCTCTCCGTATAAAATGACTTCATATGGTGGATTCACAGAGAAGATTGGCTTCGGTAAGTCATCTGAGGA
>NW_028225187.1:41337769-41502769 GCF_052327205.1 Somniosus microcephalus | reverse complement strand
TGAAAGAAAGATTGAAAGATTGAAAGGAAGATTGAAAGATAGATTGAAAGAAAGAAAGATTGAAAGAAAGATTGAAAGAAAGATTGAAAGATAGATTGAAAGAAAGAAAGATTGAAAGATTGAAAGAAAGAGATATTGAAAGAAAGGTTGAAAGATTGAAAGAAAGAAAGTAAGAAAGATAGAAGAGAGAGAAAGAAAAACAAAGAGATAGTGAAGCAGATAGATAAAACAAAACACAGTGAATCCTGGAATCCTGAAACACAAACAGGAAATTCAGGAAAAACTCAGCAGGTCAGGCAGTATCTGTGGAGAGTGAAACAGAGTTAACGATTCAGGTCGATAAATGAAATGAGAACTAGAAGGTATTAGAGATGAAGTGCTTTTAAAATAAGTGCAGGAACTGGGAACCACGCCCAGAAACCTCTTTCCCACACTTCCACCATCACCCCTTCCATCCCAGAACCAATTTTCGACCACCAACCGCACCCCTGGGAGTCTACCTACTGCCTTCCACCTCATTCCCGAACCAGGGTAAGCCTCTCCACCTTGTTAGATTTTCCACGATTCCCTTACCTCCCGCTGTTCTACTGTAACCATTAAAAATCATCTGCACCCAATATGTGTCTCTGGACTTGCAACATTAGCACACCCATTTGCCTTACACCATCATCCATTTTGTCACTGAATCACTCACGTCCTCCAAACTATCACAGACTGCCTCCTTTTATTAATATTCCTGTCCCCTTTATCCTGGCACTTTATATTCTTAAAAGCTGCTCATCTGTAATAACTTCCAGTTTTGATGAAAGTTCGTTGAACTGAACGATAACTCTACTCTCTCTCCAAAGATGATGCCTGAACTTTTGAGTGTGTCCAGCACTTGCCGTTTGAAGTAAGTTAGATAGACAATGTGTCATTGAAATAGGTAGATAGCAGCCACACATACCTTGCCCTTACTTCCTTTAATCCGCTTCTAAAACTGTACGAGAAGAGTGTCCAGATCTTGAGAAACATCTGTGTGATTTATTGTTTAAGCTACCAGAGCACATCATCCAGTTTGTACCCTGTGAAATGCTCGCCCACCTTTTAACAATTACAAATACAGGTCGAGTATCAATGACTATGCTCATTAGAAACAAAAACAGCAGCGAGCAACGCCCTGTGTACACTGTTCCTCATATGGCTGCAGGTCATACATGGGCAAGGAAACCTCCTGCTGATTTTCATCTATCGCCCTCCCTCAGCTGATGAATCTGTATTCCTTCATGTTTAACACAACTTCGAAGAAGGACTGAGGTTGCAACGGTGCTAAATTTACTCTGGGTGGGGGACTTCAATGTCCACCACCAAGAGTGACTCACCAGAACCAGTACTGACCAAGCTATCAGAGTCCTGAAGGATATAGAAGTCAGGAAAGTCTTGCTGCATGTGCTGATACAACGAACACGAGGAGAAAATAAAACAACTTTACCTCGTCCACGTCAATCCACCTGTCGCAGATGCATCTGTCCATGACAGTACTGTGGAGGAATGACCGCCACACAGTCCGTGTGGAGACTAAATCCAGTTTTCACATTGGGGGAACACTTATCCATGTTGTGTGGCACTACCACCGTGCTAAATGGGGTAGATTCAGAACAGATCTAGCCATTATAACTGGGCATCCATTAGGGGCTGTGGGCCATCAGCAGCAGCAGAATTGTAATCTGTACAACTTGTAACCTCATGGGTTGGCCCGGCATATCCCTCACTCTACTAGTTCTATCAAGCCAGCGGACTATCTCTTGTTCAATGAGGAGCTTGGAAGAGCATGCCATGAACTTCACCAGGCCTAGATAAAATGAGCTGCCAATCTAGTGAATCTACAACTCTGGACTCCATGCATGAGAAACAACGGAAGCATCGTGTTATTGACAGAGCTAACCGATCCCACAAACAACGGATCAGATCAAAGCTCTGCAGTCCTGCCACATCCAGCCTTGAATGGTGGCTGGGAATGGGAAATAAATGCTGGCCTTTCCAGCGACGCCCTTATCCCATGAAAAAATAAAGAATAAATCAGGCTAGTCGATTGCTTTCGAGATTGAAAGGTTCAATTTCCTCCACTCTTTCCTCATAAACCAGAGCTTTGGCTTTGGGGATCAGACTCCTGGCCGTTCCCTGCTCTGCGCCCCGCACTTAATGTCTCCCCTGTAATTCGGTGAATAAAGGTGAACAGATTTCTTAAACATTGGATGGAGCCGAGCCGCACACAGTTGCACGGTGATTTCCCTGTTGTTTGTGTTTGTAGATGAATATTTTATTGATATTTGTGATTGCTGCATTGCGTTTGTTGGATTGTTCACTGTCCAATCTACGTAAATTGCCAGGGCTCTTTATACCTTATCCTCAGCTCCAACAACACTTTTCATTTAATGCATAGAATTCTAATTCCTCTAACTGTGTGTAGTATTTTACACGGGCCCACATTGAATTACACCGACCATTATTGTTCTCACTTGAATATTTTGCCTAATATGCAGTGTTGTTTCTGAGCTGTGTTCTCCACCTAGAGCACCCTCTCTGATTTGACAATGTCTAAAATTTGATCAATTGACATTGAGTTACCTAGATTTTCTTAAAGAGGGAAATTAGCAACGATACTTTTCCCAACACCAATCCCAGCAAAGCCCACACAGTTCTCCCCCGCCCTGCCATGCCCTAACTCCTGTAACATTTAACCATTGTTTTCTAACTTTCAGCCTCTTTGTTATCCAGTTCCAAAGTGTGACGTGTCACATTGAAACGTTTATTCCCATAACAGTATTAACCTGGGAGTAAAGCGGCTGACGCAAACTGTTTGTTCAAATGACTGTAACTAATATCAGTGGCCCGGGGACAGAACTGTACGCTGGAGATTTCCTGCTGTATAAATGAGGGCTGCTTTCAATGTCTCACTTCACAGTTTTCACCGGGGCTGGTGTTTCCATCACAACAGGAATAGTCACTTCTCACATTAAATGGAAGTCCCGATACTTCAACAGATAAGAGCCATTTACTTCCCTATTCTTGCAGCTGTTGGTGTTCCTGGTAAGAGGTTATTAAAATATACGAATCTTATAAACTCTGTTAACAACATGGCTTCTCGTGCTGCGTGTCTGACAAAGCAGCTGCTTTTTTGAGTTCCTCTCTTGTAGTTATGTAAGCTGCAGTGTCAGTTTAACCTCAATGTTCCTGTTTAATTAATGCGGTGTCTTCTTTCACGCTCTAGTTTCTAGTGACGTCACCGTGCTTTTTCTGAACTGATCGTCTTGCAATCTGGGCTCCGGATCAAAGGACTCTATCAAATGAGAAATGTTGTTGCCGGACATGAAGTGTGTAAAATGGCAATAATTACATAGAGCTGATTAATGTCTTGTTTGAAGCATTCTCCAAAATTCACATTGAAATAATTAATAATGTAATTGAATGAGTTTCCCAGGTGTTAAAGTATTGCAAGGAACGAACGTCCTACTAATCACTTACTTTCTATTACAGCGATATTTATTTTGAACTGTGCACAGTGAGCACATCAGCAATGTTGGCAAACGACAAAATTGTAAATATTAATGGAATTTCGATGTCTTATTTACTTATGTTTGAAAGCAAGATTCAGTCATGTCTGCACATTGACAACTTCTTGATCTCATGATTCAGCTCAGTCCAATGTTGTCCTACATTCCTGTTGTTGCGTTCTGTTGTAAATCATTTTTCTAACTATAAAGAAAATCCATTTGAAAGTGGAGCTGTTTGATGTTATGTATTATCACGTTCCTGTTTATCATTAGGAAACCTAAGTTACCGCATTATTTACACATCAGAATCGGCTCTGGGTGGACTCCGATATCTCTCCAGTTAGAAAGTGGTGCATCATATTATTGAGCACAACTCAATCATTAAACATTAAGCTCAATGCTTATTGGAATGGCTCTCCCTGAAGTTACAGGTTCTCCCAGTAAGCTGCGTTTCAATATGTATATTTGTTGGCTTGGCTTTGTTGCCAGCGCTCCTGCATTTATTTCAGGAAGTTTGGTGTTCTAGTCTCTCTATCTGGTACTTAAAACTATAACAAAACTAAAATGTCATTCAGGAGGTGCTGAATGTCAGAGGTTTGTAGAAATACCAATCATTCAATGGTTACACCATAGTGGGGTCATTGCAGCAAGAAGCGCAGGGGAACTGAAACGTGTGTCTGCTGCAAATAATATTTTAATAATATCCTGTAAGTGAATAGGAGTCCAGAAAGAAGTTA
This sequence comes from Somniosus microcephalus, assembly GCF_052327205.1. NCBI lineage: Eukaryota > Metazoa > Chordata > Chondrichthyes > Squaliformes > Somniosidae > Somniosus > Somniosus microcephalus. Next base: position 41,498,499 of record NW_028225187.1, on the reverse strand, counting down.
TATTTGGATAGATCAGTCGGTAATGCAGAACAAAAGAATTTGAGTATGTCAGTATTTGATTCGGTAGATAATTGTGAGGACAATTCTTTGGCTATTTCAGTGTTTAATTCTATACATAATTGAGAGGTGAATTCTTTGTAGATTCTAGTGTTTAATTCGATGTATAATAGTGTGGATTATTCTTTCGATATCTCAATGTTTAATTCGATGGATATTTGAGAGGATAACCTTTGTATATTTCAGTGTTTAATTCGATTGATAATTGTGTGGATAATTCTTTGAATATTTCAGTGTTCAATTCGATGGATAATCACAGAATCTACAGTGCAGATAGAGGCCATTTCGGCCCATCGAGCCTGCAATGACACATATCCCACCCTATCCCTGTAACCCCACGTATTTAATCTCCTAACACTAAGGGTCAATTTAGCATAGCCAAATCAACCTAATCTGCACATCTTTAGACTGTGGGAGGAAACCGGAGCACCCGGAGGAAACCCACGCAGACACAGGGAGAATGTACAAACTCCACACAGACAGTCGCCCGAGGCCAGATTTGAATCCGGGTCCCTGATGCTGTGAGGCAACAGTGCTATCCACTATGCCACCGTAATAGAGATGATAATTCCTTGCATATTCCAGTGTTTAATTCTATAGATAATTGAGTGGATAATCCTTCGGATATTTCTGTGTTTAATCCTTTAGATAATTGACAGGATAATTATTTGGATATTTCAGTGTTTAATTCTATAGATAGTTGAGATAATAATTCTTTGCATTGTTCAGTGTTTAATTCTTTAGATAATTATATGGATAATTCTTTGGACATTTCAGTGTTTAATCTGCAGATAATTGTGAGGATAATTCTTTGTATATTTCAGTGTTTAATTATATGGATATTGTGAGGATAATTCTTTCTTTATTTCAGTTTTTAATTTATGGATAATTGAGCAGATAATTCTTTGTAGATTTCAGTGTTAAATTCGATGTATAATTGTTTGGATTATTCTTTGTAGATTTCAGTATTTAATTCGATGTATAATTGTTTGGATTATTCTTTGTATATTTCAGTGTTTCATTATATAGATATTGTGATGATTATTTTTTGGATATTTCAGTGTTTAATTCGATGCAGAATTGAGAGTATAATTCATTGTACATTTCAGTGTTTATTTCTGTAGAGAATTGTGTTTAATTATATAGATAATTGAGTGGATAATTATGTGGCTATTCATTGTTTAATTCGATGGAAACTTGTGTTGGTAATTCTTTGGATATTTCAGTGTTTTATTATATAGATATTTTGAGGATAATTCTTTGAACATTCAGTGTTTCATTCTATAGATAAGTGCCTGGATAATTCTTTGGATATTTCAGTGTTTAATTCTATCAATAATTGAGAAAATAATTCTTTGTATAGTTCAGTGTTTAATTCTTTAGATAATTATATTGATACCTCTTTGGATATTGCAAAGTTTAATTAATGAAAAATTAAGAGGATAATTCTATGAATATTTCAGTGTTTAATTCGAAGTTTAATTGCATAGATAATAGTGTGTTTAATTCTTTTGATATTTCAGTGTTTAATACTATAGATACATTGTGAGGGTAATTCTTTGGATATTTCAGTGTTTAATTCGATGGACAATTGAGAGGATAATTCTTCAGATATTTCAGTGTTTAATTATATAGTTAATTGCATAGATAATCCTTTGGATACTTCAGTGCTTAATTTGGTGCATAATTGAAAGTATAATTCCTTGTACATTTCAGTGTTTATATCTGTAGATAATTGTGTTTAAGTATATAGATAATTGAGTGGATAACTACTTGGATATTCAGTGTTTAATTCGATGGAAAATTTTGTTGGTAATTTTTTGGATATTTCAATGTCTACTGTTACAGATATTGTAAAGATAATTCTTTGGATATTGCAGTGTTTAATTCGATGGACAATTGAGTAGATAATAATTTGTATATTTCAGTGTCTAATTCTATAGATATTGTGAGGATAATTCTTTGGATATTTCAATGTTTAATTCTATAGATAATTGAGAGGATAATTTTTCAGGTACATCAGTGTTTAATTCTACAGATAATTGAGAGGATAATTCTTCAGATATTTCAATGTTTAATTCTATAGAAATTTGAGAGGATAATTCTTCAGATACTTCACTGTTTAATTCTATAGATAATTGAGAGGATAATTTTTCAAATATTTCAGTGTTTAATTTTATAGATAATTGAGAGGATAATTCCTCAGATATTTCAGTGCTTAATTCTATAGATAATTGAGAGGATAATTCCTCAGATATTTCAGTGTTTAATTCTATAGATAATTGAGAGGATAATTCTTCAAATATTTCAGTGTTTAATTCTATAAATAATTGAAAGGATAATTCCTCAGATATTTCAGTGTTTAATTCTACAGATAATTGAGAGGATAATTCTTCAGATATTTCAGTGTTTAATCCTATAGATAATTGAGAGGATAATTCTTCAGATATTTCAGTGTTTAATTCTATAGATAATTGAGAGGATAATTCTTTGGATATTTCAGTGTTTAATTCTATAGATATCGTGAGGATAATTCTTCAGATATTTCAGTGTTTAATTCTATACAAAATTGAGAGGATAATTCTTCAGATATTTCAGTGTTGAATTCTACAGATAATTGAGAGGATACTTCCTCAGATATTTCACTGTTTAAGTCTATACAGAATTCAGAGGATAATTCTTTGGATATTTCAGGGTTTATTTCTATAGATAATTGAGAGGATAATTCTTCAGATACTTCAGTGTTTAATTCTATAGATAATTGCGAGGATAATTCGTCAGATATTTCAGTGTTTAATTCTACAGATAATTGAGAGGATAATTCCTCAGATATTTGAGTGTTTAATTCTATAGATATTGTGAGGATAATTCCTCAGATATTTCAGTGTTTAATTATACAGATAATGTGAGGTTAATTCCTCAGATATTTCAGTGTTTAATTCTATAGATATTGTGATTTAATTCTTCAGATATTTCAGTGATTAATTCTATAGATAATTGAGAGGATAATTCCTCATATATTTCAGTGTTTAATTCTATAGATAATTGTGAGGATAATTCTTCAGATACTTCAGTGTTTAATTCTATACAGAATTGAGAGGATAATTCCTCAAATATTTCAGTGTTTAATTCTATAGATAATTGAGAGGATAATTCTTCAGATATTTCAGTGTTTAATTCTGTAGATAATTGAGAGGATAATTCCTCATATATTTCAGTGTTTAATTCTATAGATAATTGAGAGGATATTTCTTCAGATATTTCAGTGTTTAGGTCTATACAGAATTGAGAGGATAATTCTTCAGATATTTCAGTGTTTAATTCTATACAGAATTGAGAGGATAATTCCTCAAATATTTCAGTGTTTAATTCTATAGATAATTGAGAGGATAATTCTTCAGATATATCAAGGTTTCATTCTATACAGAATTGAGAGGATAATTCCTCAGATATTACAGTTTTTAATTCTATAGATAATTGAGAGGATTATTCTCCAGATATTTCAGTGTTTAATTCTATTGATAATTGAGAGGATAATTCTTCAGATATATCGGTGTTTAATTCTATACTTAATTGAGAGGATAATTCTTCAGATATTTCAGTGTTTAATTCTATTGATAATTGAGAGGATAATTCTTCAGATATATCGGTGTTTAATTCTATACATAATTGAGAGGATAATTCTTCAGATATTTCAGTGTTTAATTCTATAGCTAATTGACAGGATAATTCTTCAGATAATTCAGTGTTTAATTCTATAGATAATTGAGAGGATAATTCTTCAGATACTTCAGTGTTTCATTCTATATATAATTGAGAGGATAATTCATCAGATATTTCAGTGTTTAATTCTATACAGAATTGAGAGGATATTTCTTCAGATATTTCAGTGTTTAATTCTATAGATAATTGAGAGGATAATTCCTCAGATATTTCAATGTTTAATTCTATAGATAATTGAGAGGATAATTCTTAAGATATTTCGGTGTTTAATTCTATAGATAATTGAGAGGATAATTCTTCAGATATTTCAGTGATTAATTCTATATATATTGTGAGGATAATTCTTCAGATATTTCAGTGTTTAATTCTATCCAGAATTGAGAGGATAATTCTTCAGATATTTCAGTGTTTAATTCTATAGATAATTGAGAGGATAATTCTTCAGATAGTTCAGTGTTTAATTCTAGAGATAATTGAAAGGATAATTCTTCAGATATTTCGGTGTTTAATTCTATAGATAATTGAGAGGATAATTCTTCAGATATTTCAGTGATTAATTTTATATATATTGTGAGGATAATTCTTCAGATATTTCAGTGTTTAATTCTATACAAAATTGAGAGGATAATTCTTCAGATATTTCAGTGTTGAATTCTATAGATAATTGAGAGGATAATTCCTCAGATATTTCACTGCTTAAGTCTATACAGAATTCAGAGGATAATTCTTTGGATAATTCAGTGTTTAATTCTATAAATAATTGAGAGGATAATTCTTCAGATACTTCAGTGTTTAATTCTATAGATAATTGAGAGGATAATTCGTCAGATATTTCAGTGTTTAATTCTACAGATAATTGAGAGGATAATTCCTCAGATATTTGAGTGTTTAATTCTATAGATATTGTGAGGATAATTCCTCCGATATTTCAGTGTTTAATTATACAGATAATGTGAGGTTAATTCCTCAGATATTTCAGTGTTTAATTCTATAGATATTGTGATTTAATTCTTCAGATATTTCAGTGATTAATTCTATAGATAATTGAGAGGATAATTCCTCATATATTTCAGTGTTTAATTCTATAGATAATTGAGAGGATAATTCTTCAGATACTTCAGTGTTTAATTCTATACAGAATTGAGAGGATAATTCCTCAAATATTTCAGTGTTTAATTCTATAGATAATTGAGAGGATAATTCTTCAGATATTTCAGTGTTTAATTCTGTAGATAATTGAGAGGATAATTCCTCATATATTTCAGTGTTTAATTCTATAGATAATTGAGAGGATATTTCTTCAGATATTTCAGTGTTTAGGTCTATACAGAATTGAGAGGATAATTCTTCAGATATTTCAGTGTTTAATTCTATACAGAATTGAGAGGATAATTCCTCAAATATTTCAGTGTTTAATTCTATAGATAATTGAGAGGATAATTCTTCAGATATATCAAGGTTTCATTCTATACAGAATTGAGAGGATAATTCCTCAGATATTACAGTTTTTAATTCTATAGATAATTGAGAGGATAATTCTCCAGATATTTCAGTGTTTAATTCTATTGATAATTGAGAGGATAATTCTTCAGATATATCGGTGTTTAATTCTATACTTAATTGAGAGGATAATTCTTCAGATATTTCAGTGTTTAATTCTATTGATAATTGAGAGGATAATTCTTCAGATATATCGGTGTTTAATTCTATACATAATTGAGAGGATAATTCTTCAGATATTTCAGTGTTTAATTCTATAGCTAATTGACAGGATTATTCTTCAGATAATTCAGTGTTTAATTCTATAGATAATTGAGAGGATAATTCTTCAGATATTTAAGTGTTTAAGTCTATACAGAATTGAGAGGATAATTCTTTGGATATTTCAGTGTTTAATTCTATAGATAATTGAGAGGATAATTCTTCAGATACTTCAGTGTTTAATTCTATAGATAATTGAGAGGATAATTCATCAGATATTTCAGTGTTTAATTCTATACAGAATTGAGAGGATAATTCTTCAGATATTTCAGTGTTTAATTCTATAGATAATTGAGAGGATAATTCCTCAGATATTTCAATGTTTAATTCTATAGATAATTGAGGGGATAATTCTTAAGATATTTCGGTGTTTAATTCTATAGATAATTGAGAGGATAATTCTTCAGATATTTCAGTGATTAATTCTATATATATTGTGAGGATAATTCTTCAGATATTTCAGTGTTTAATTCTATTCAGAATTGAGAGGATAATTCTTCAGATATTTCAGTGTTTAATTCTATAGATAATTGAGAGGATAATTCTTCAGATATTTCAGTGTTTAATTCTATAGATAATTGAAAGGATAATTCTTCAGATATTTCGGTGTTTAATTCTATAGATAATTGAGAGGATAATTCTTCAGATATTTCAGTGATTAATTCTATATATATTGTGAGGATAATTCTTCAGATATTTCAGTGTTTAATTCTATACAAAATTGAGAGGATAATTTTTCAGATATTTCAGTGTTGAATTCTATAGATAATTGAGAGGATAATTCCTCAGATATTTCACTGCTTAAGTCTATACAGAATTCAGAGGATAATTCTTTGGATAATTCAGTGTTTAATTCTATAAGTAATTGAGAGGATAATTCTTCAGATACTTCAGTGTTTAATTCTATAGATAATTGAGAGGATAATTCGTCAGATATTTCAGTGTTTAATTCTACAGATAATTGAGAGGATAATTCCTCAGATATTTGAGTGTTTAATTCTATAGATATTGTGAGGATAATTCCTCAGATATTTCAGTGTTTAATTATACAGATAATGTGAGGTTAATTCCTCAGATATTTCAGTGTTTAATTCTATAGATATTGTGATTTAATTCTTCAGATATTTCAGTGATTAATTCTATAGATAATTGAGAGGATAATTCCTCATATATTTCAGTGTTTAATTCTATAGATAATTGAGAGGATAATTCTTCAGATACTTCAGTGTTTAATTCTATACAGAATTGAGAGGATAATTCCTCAAATATTTCAGTGTTTAATTCTATAGATAATTGAGAGGATAATTCTTCAGATATTTCAGTGTTTAATTCTGTAGATAATTGAGAGGATAATTCCTCATATATTTCAGTGTTTAATTCTATAGATAATTGAGAGGATATTTCTTCAGATATTTCAGTGTTTAGGTCTATACAGAATTGAGAGGATAATTCTTCAGATATTTCAGTGTTTAATTCAATACAGAATTGAGAGGATAATTCCTCAAATATTTCAGTGTTTAATTCTATAGATAATTGAGAGGATAATTCTTCAGATATATCAAGGTTTCATTCTATACAGAATTGAGAGGATAATTCCTCAGATATTACAGTTTTTAATTCTATAGATAATTGAGAGGATAATTCTCCAGATATTTCAGTGTTTAATTCTATTGATAATTGAGAGGATAATTCTTCAGATATATCGGTGTTTAATTCTATACTTAATTGAGAGGATAATTCTTCAGATATTTCAGTGTTTAATTCTATTGATAATTGAGAGATAATTCTTCAGATATATCGGTGTTTAATTCTATACATAATTGAAAGGATAATTCTTCAGATATTTCGGTGTTTAATTCTATAGGTAATTGAGAGGATAATTCTTCAGATATTTCAGTGATTAATTCTATATATATTGTGAGGATAATTCTTCAGATATTTCAGTGTTTAATTCTATACAAAATTGAGAGGATAATTCTTCAGATATTTCAGTGTTGAATTCTATAGATAATTGAGAGGATAATTCCTCAGATATTTCACTGCTTAAGTCTATACAGAATTCAGAGGATAATTCTTTGGATAATTCAGTGTTTAATTCTATAAATAATTGAGAGGATAATTCTTCAGATACTTCAGTGTTTAATTCTATAGATAATTGAGAGGATAATTCGTCAGATATTTCAGTGTTTAATTCTACAGATAATTGAGAGGATAATTCCTCAGATATTTCAGTGTTTAATTCTATAGATATTGTGAGGATAATTCCTCAGATATTTCAGTGTTTAATTATATAGATATTGTGAGGTTAATTCCTCAGATATTTCAGTGTTTAATTCTATAGATATTATGATTTAATTCTTCAGATATTTCAGTGATTAATTCTATACAGAATTGAGAGGTTAATTCTTCAGATATTTCAGTGTTTAATTCTATAGATAATTGAGAGGATAATTCCTCATATATTTCAGTGTTTAATTCTATAGATAATTGAGAGGATAATTCTTCAGATACTTCAGTGTTTAATGCTATACAGAATTGAGAGGATAATTCCTCAAATATTTCAGTGTTTAATACTATAGATAATTGAGAGGATAATTCTTCAGATATTTCAGTGTTTAATTCTGTAGATAATTGAGAGGATAATTCCTCATATATTTCAGTGTTTAATTCTATAGATAATTCAGAGGATATTTCTTCAGATATTTCAGTGTTTAGGTCTATAGAGAATTGAAAGGATAATTCTTCAGATATTTCAGTGTTTAATTCTATATATAATTGAGAGGATACTTCGTCAGATATTTCAGTGTTTAATTCTATAGATAATTGAGAGGATAATTCCTCAGATATTTCAGTGTTTAATTCTATAGATATTGTGAGGATAATTCCTCAGATATTTCAGTGTTTAATTATATAGATATTTTGAGGTTAATTCCTCAGATATTTCAGTGTTTAATTCTATAGAAATTGTGAGGATAATTCTTCAGATGTTTCAGTGCTTAATTCTATACAGAATTGAGAGGATAATTCTTCAGGTATTTCAGTGTTTAATTCTATAGATAATTGAGAGGATAATTATTCAGATATTTCAGTGTTTAATTCTATAGATAATTGAAAAGATAATTCTTCAGATATTTCGGTGTTTAATTCTATACAGTATTGAGAGGATAATTCCTCACATATTTCAGTGTTTAATTCTATAGATAATTGAGAGGATAATTCTTCAGATATTTCAGTGATTAATTCTATAGATATTGTGAGGTTAATTCTTCAGATATTTCAGTGTTTAATTCTATAGATAATTGAGAGGATATTTCTTCAGATATTTCAGTGTTGAATTCGATAGATAATTGAGAGGATAATTCCTCAAATATTTCATTGTTTAAGTCTATACAGAATTCAGAGGATAATTCTTTGGATATTTCAGTGTTTAATTCTATAAATAATTGAGAGGATAATTCTTCAGATACTTCAGTGTTTAATTCTATAGATAATTGAGAGGATAATTCGTCAGATATTTCAGTGTTTAATTATATAGATATTGTGAGGATAATTCTTTCTTTATTTCAGTTTTTAATTTATGGATAATTGAGCAGATAATTCTTTGTAGATTTCAGTGTTAAATTCGAGGTATAATTGTTTGGATTATTCTATGTAGATTTCAGTCTTTAATTCGATGTATAATTGTTTGGATTATTCTTTGTATATTTCAGTGTTTAATTATATAGATATTGTGATGATTATTTTTTGGATATTTCAGTGTTATTTCGATGCAGAATTGAGAGTATAATTCATTGTACATTTCAGTGTTTATTTCTGTGGAGAATTGTGTTTAATTCTATGGATAATTGAGAGGATAATTCTTCAGATATTTCAGTGTTTAATTCTATATATAATTGAGAAGATACTTCGTCAGATATTTCAGTGTTTAATTCTATAGATATTGTGAGGATAATTCCTCAGAAATTTCAGTGTTTAATTCTATAGATATTGTGATTTAATTCTTCAGATATTTCAGTGATTAATTCTGTACAGAATTGAGAGGTTAATTCTTCAGATATTTCAGTGTTTAATTCTACAGATAATTGAGAGGATAATTCCTCAGATATTTCAGTGTTTAATTCTATAGATATTGTGAGGATAATTCCTCAGATATTTCAGTGTTTAATTCTATACAGAATTGAGAGGATAATTCTTCAGATATTTCATTGTTTAATTCTATAGATAATTGAGAGGATAATTCCTCAGATATTTCAATGTTTAATTCTGTAGATAATTGAGAGGATAATTCTTCAGATATTTCAGTGTTTAATTCAATAGATAATTGAAAGGATAATTCTTCAGATATTTCGGTGTTTAATTCAATAGATAATTGAGAGGATAATTCTTCAGATATTTCAGTGATTAATTCTATATATATTGTGAGGATAATTCTTCAGATATTACAGTGTTTAATTCTATACAAAATTGAGAGGATAATTCTTCAGATATTTCAGTGTTGAATTCTATAGATAATTGAGAGGATAATTCCTCAGATATTTCACTGCTTAAGTCTATACAGAATTCAGAGGATAATTCTTTGGATATTTCAGTGTTTAATTCTATAAATAATTGAGAGGATAATTCTTCAGATACTTCAGTGTTTAATTCTATAGATAATTGAGAGGATAATTCGTCAGATATTTCAGTGTTTAATTCTACAGATAATTGAGAGGATAATTCCTCAGATATTTCAGTGTTTATTTCTATAGATAATTGTGAGGATAATTCCTCAGATATTTCAGTGTTTAATTATATAGATATTGTGAGGTTAATTCCTCAGATATTTCAGTGTTTAATTCTATAGATATTGTGAGGTTAATTCCTCAGATATTTCAGTGTTTAATTCTATAGATATTGTGATTTAATTCTTCAGATATTTCAGTGATTAATTCGATACAGAATTGAGAGGTTAATTCTTCAGATATTTCAGTGTTTAATTCTATAGATAATTGAGAGGACAATTCTCATATATTTCAGTGTTTAATTCTATAGATAATTGAGAGGATAATTCTTCAGATACTTCAGTGTTTAATGCTATACAGAATTGAGAGGATAATTCCTCAAATATTTCAGTGTTTAATTCTATAGATAATTGAGAGGATAATTCTTCAGATATTTCAGTGTTTAATTCTGTAGATAATTGAGAGGATAATTCCTCATATATTTCAGTGTTTAATTCTATAGATAATTCAGAGGATATTTCTTCTGATATTTCAGTGTTTAGGCCTATAGAGAATTGAGAGGATAATTCTTCAGATATTTCAGTGTTTAATTCTATACAGAATTGAGAGGATGATTCCTCAAATATTTCAGTGTTTAATTCTATAGATAATTGAGAGGATAAGTCTTCAGATATATCAGTGTTTAATTCTATAGATATTTTGAGGATAATTCATCAGATACTTCAGTGTATAAATCTATAGATAATTGAGAGGATAATTCTTCAGATATTTCAGTGTTTAATTCTATTGATAATTGAGAGGATAATTCTTCAAATATATCGGTGTTTAATTCTATACATAATTGAGAGGATTATTCTTCAGATATTTCAGTGTTTAATTCTATAGATAATTGAGAGGATATTTCATCAGATATTTCAGAGTTTAATTCTATAGATAATTGAGAGGATAATTCCTCAGATATTTCAGTGTTTAATTCAGTAGATAATTGAGAGGATAATTCTTCAGATATTTCAGTGTTTAAGTCCATACAGAATTGAGAGGATAATTCTTTGGATATTTCATTTTTTAATTCTATAGATAATTGAGAGGATATTTCATCAGATATTTCAGAGTTTAATTCTATAGATAATTGAGAGGATAATTCCTCAGATATTTCAGTGTTTAATTCTATACATATTGTGAAGATAATTCTTCAGATATTTCAGTGTTTAATTCTATAGGTAATTGAGTGGATAATTCCTCAAATATTTCAGTGTTTAATTCTATAGATGACTAAGAGGATAATTCTTCAGATATTTCAGTGTTTAATTCTATAGATAATTGAGAGGATAATTCTTCAGATATTTCAGTGTTTAATTCAATAGATAATTGAGAGGATACTTCGTCAGATATTTCAGTGTTTAATTCTATAGATAATTGAGAGGATAATTCCTCAGATATTTCAGTGTTTAATTCTATAGATATTGTGAGGATAATTCTTCAGATATTTCAGTGCTTAATTCTATGCAGAATTGAGAGGATAATTCTTCAGATATTTCAGTGTTTAATTCTATAGATAATTGAGAGGATAATACCTCAGATATTTCAATGTTTAATTCTATAGATAATTGAGAGGATAATTCTTCAGATATTTCAGTGTTTAATTCTATAGATAATTGAAAGCATAATTCTTCAGATATTTCGGTGTTTAATTCTATACAGTATTGAGAGGATAATTCCTCACATATTTCAGTGTTTAATTCTATAGATAATTGAGAGGATAATTCTTCAGATATTTCAGTGATTAATTCTAGAGATATTGTGAGGGTAATTCTTCAGATATTTCAGTATTTAATTCTTTAGATAATTGATAGGATAATTCTTCAGCTATTTCAGTGTTTAATTCTATAGATAATTGAGAGGATACTTCTTCAAATATATTAGTGTTTAATTCTATACATAATTGAGAGGATAATTCCTCCGATATTACAGCGTTTAATTCAATAGATAATTGAGAGGATAATTTTTTGGATATTTCAGTTTTTAATTCTGCAGATAATAGAGAGGATAATTCTTCAGATATTCAGTGTTTAATTCTATAGATAATTGAGAGGATAATTCCTCAGATATTTCAGTGTTTAATTCTATGGATAATTGAGAGGATAATTCTTCAGCTATTTCAGTGTTTAATTCTATAGATAATTGAGAGGATAATTCCTCAGATATTTCAGTGTTTATTTCTATAGATATTGTAAGGATATTTCTTCAGATATTTCAGTGTTTAATTCTATAGGTAATTGATTGGATTATTATTCAGATATTTCAGTGTTTAATTCTATAGATAATTGTGAGGATAATTCTGCAAACATTTCAGTGTTTAATTCTATAGATAATTGAGAGGATAATTCCTCATATATTTCAGTGTTTAATTCTATAGATAATTGAGAGGATAATTCTTCAGATACTTCAGTGTTTAATTCTATACAGAATTGAGAGGATAATTCCTCAAATATTTCAGTGTTTAATTCTATAGATAATTCAGAGGATAATTCTTCAGATATTTCAATGTTTAATTCTGTAGATAATTGAGAGGATAATTCCTCATATATTTCAGTGTTTAATTTTATAGATAATTGAGAGGAAAGTTCTTCAGATATATCAGGGTTTCATTCTATACAGAATTGAGAGGATAATTCGTCAGATATTACAGTTTTTAATTCTATAGATAATTGAGAGGATAATTCTCCAGATATTTCAGTGTTTAATTCTATAGATATTTTGAGGATAATTCTTCAGATACTTCAGTGTATAATTCTATAGATAATTGAGAGGATAATTCTCCAGATATTTCAGTGTTTAATTCTATAGATATTTTGAGGATAATTCTTCAGATACTTCAGTGTATAATTCTATAGATAATTGAGAGGATAATTCTTCAGATATTTCAGTGTTTAATTCTATTGATAATTGAGAGGATAATTCTTCAGATATATCGGTGTTTAATTCTATACATAATTGAGAGGATAATTCTTCAGATATTTCAGTGTTTAATTCTATAGCTAATTGACAGGATAATTCTTCAGATACTTCAGTGTTTAATTCTATAGATAATTGAGAGGATAATTCATCAGATATTTCAGTGTTTAAGTCTATACAGAATTGAGAGGATAATTCTTTGGATATTTCAGTGTTTAATTCTATAGATAATTGAGAGGATAATTCTTCAGATACTTCAGTGTTTAATTCTATAGATAATTGAGAGGATAATTCCTCAGATATTTCAGTGTTTAATTCTATCGATAATTGAGAGGATAATTCCTCAGATATTTCAGTGTTTAATTCTATAGATATTGTGAGGATAATTCCTCAGATATTTCAGTGTTTTATTCTATACAGGATTGAGAGGATAATTCTTCAGATATTTCAGTGTTTAATTCTATAGATAATTGAGAGGATAATTCCTCAGATATTTCAATGTTTAATTCTACAGATAATTGAGAGGATAATTCTTCAGATATTTCAGTGTTTAATTCTATAGATAATTGAAAGGATAATTCTTCAGATATTTCGGTGTTTAATTCTATACAGTATTGAGAGGATAATTCCTCACATATTTCAGTGTTTAATTCTATAGATAATTGAGAGGATAATTCTTCAGATATTTCAGTGATTAATTCTATATATATTGTGAGGATAATTCTTCAGATATTTCAGTGTTTAATTCTATGCAAAATTGAGAGGATAATTCTTTAGATATTTCAGTGTTGAATTCTATAGATAATTGAGCGGATAATTCGTCAGATATTTCAGTGTTTAATTCTACAGGTAATTGAGAGGATAATTCCTCAGATATTTCAGTGTTTAATTCTATAGATATTGTGAGGATAATTCCTCAGATATTTCAGTGTTTAATTATATAGATATTGTGAGGTTAATTCCTCAGATATTTCAGTGTTTAATTCTATAGATATTGTGATTTAATTCTTCAGATATTTCAGTGATTAATTCTATACAGAATTGAGAGGTTAATTCTTCAGATATTTCAGTGTTTAATTCTATAGATAATTGAGAGGATAATTCCTCATATATTTCAGTGTTTAATTCTATAGATAATTGAGAGGATAATTCTTCAGATACTTCAGTGTTTAATGCTATGCAGAATTGACAGGATAATTCCTCAAATATTTCAGTGTTTAATTCTATAGATAATTGAGAGGATAATTCTTCAGATATTTCAGTGTTTAATTCTGTAGATAATTGAGAGGATAATTCCTCATATATTTCAATGTTTAATTCTATAGATAATTCAGAGGATATTTCTTCAGATATTTCAGTGTTTAGGTCTATAGAGAATTGAGAGGATAATTCTTCAGATATTTCAGTGTTTAATTCTATACACAATTGAGAGGATAATTCCTCAAATATTTCAGTGTTTAATTCTATAGATAATTGAGAGGATAAGTCTTCAGATATATCAGGGTTTCATTCTATACAGAATTGAGAGGATAAATCCTCAGATATTAAAGTTTTTAAATCTATAGATAATTGAGAGGCTAATTCTCCAGATATTTCAGTGTTTAATTCTATAGATATTTTGAGGATCATTCATCAGATGCCTCAGTGTATAAATCTATAGATAATTGAGAGGATAATTCTTCAGATATTTCAGTGTTTAATTCTATTGATAATTGAGAGGATAATTCTTCTGATATATCGGTGTTTAATTCTATACATAATTGAGAGGATAATTCTTCAGATATTTCAGTGTTTAATTCTATAGCTAATTGACAGGATAATTCTTCAGATACTTCAGTGTTTAATTCTATAGATAATTGAGAGGATAATTCCACAGATATTTCAGTGTTTAATTCTCTACATATTGTGAAGATAATTCTTCAGATATTTCAGTGTTTAATTCTATAGGTAATTGAGTGGATAATTCTTCAGATATTTCAGTGTTTAATTCTATAGATAATTGAGAGGATAATTCTTCAGATATTTCAGTGTTTAATTCAATAGATAATTGAGAGGATACTTCGTCAGATATTTCAGTGTTTAATTCAATAGATAATTGAGAGGATAATTCGTCAGATATTTCAGTGTTTAATTCTATAGATATTGTGAGGATAATTCTTCAGATATTTCAGTGCTTAATTCTATACAGAATTTAGAGGATAATTCTTCAGATATTTCAGTGTTTAATTCTATAGATAATTGAGAGGATAATTCTTCAGATATTTCAGTGATTAATTCTATATATATTGTGAGGATGATTCTTCAGATATTTCAGTGATTAATTCTATATATATTGTGAGGATAATTCGTCAGATATTTCAGTGTTTAATTCTATAGATATTGTGAGGATAATTCTTCAGATATTTCAGTGCTTAATTCTATACAGTATTGAGAGGGTAATTCCTCACATATTTCAGTGTTTAATTCTATCGATAATTGAGAGGATAATTCTTCAGATATTTCAGTGATTAATTCTATATATATTGTGAGGATAATTCTTCAGATATTTCAGTGTTTAATTCTATACAAAATTGAGAGGATAATTCTTCAGATATTTCAGTGTTGAATTCTATAGATAATTGAAAGGATAATTCCTCAGATATTTCACTGTTTACATCTATACAGAATTCAGAGGATAATTCTTTGGATATTTCAGTGTTTAATTCTATAAATAATTGAGAGGATAATTCTTCAGATACTTCAGTGTTTAATTCTATTGATAATTGAGAGGATAATTCGTCAGATATTTCAGTGTTTAATTCTACAGGTCATTGAGAGGATAATTCCTCAGATATTTCAGTGTTTAAATCTATAGATATTGTGAGGATAATTCCTCAGATATTTCAGTGTTTAATTATATAGATATTGTGAGGTTAATTCCTCAGATATTTCAGTGTTTAATTCTATAGATATTGTGATTTAATTCTTCAGATATTTCAGTGATTAATTCTATACAGAATTGAGAGGTTAATTCTTCAGATATTTCAGTGTTTAATTCTGTAGATAATTGAGAGGATAATTCTTCAGATACTTCAGTGTTTAATGCTATGCAGAATTGAGAGGATAATTCCTCAAATATTTCAGTGTATAATTCTATAGATAATTGAGAGGATAATTCTTCAGATATTTCAGTGTTTAATTCTGTAGATAATTGAGAGGATAATTCCTCATATATTTCAGTGTTTAATTCTATAGATAATTCAGAGGATATTTCTTCAGATATTTCAGTGTTTAGGTCTATAGAGAATTGAGAGGATAATTCTTCAGATATTTCAGTGTTTAATTCTATACAGAATTGAGAGGATAATTCCTCAAATATTTCAGTGTTTAATTCTATAGATAATTGAGAGGATAAGTCTTCAGATATATCAGGGTGTCATTCTATACAGAATTGAGAGGATAAATCCTCAGATATTAAAGTTTTTAAATCTATCGATAATTGAGAGGCTAATTCTCCAGATATTTCAGTGTTTAATTCTATAGATATTTTGAGGATAATTCATCAGATACTTCAGTGTATAAATCTATAGATAATTGAGAGGATAATTCTTCAGATATTTCAGTGTTTAATTCTATTGATAATTGAGAGGATAATTCTTCAGATATATCGGTGTTTAATTCTATACATAATTGAGAGGATAATTCTTCAGATATTTCAGTGTTTAATTCTATAGCTAATTGACAGGATAATTCTTCAGATACTTCAGTGTTTAATTCTATAGATAATTGAGAGGATAATTCTTCAGAAATTTCAGTGTTTAAGTTTATACAGAATTGAGAGGATAATTCTTTGGATATTTCAGTGTTTAATTCTATAGATAATTGAGAGGATAATTCTTCAGATACTTCAGTGTTTAATTCTATAGATAATTGAGAGGATAATTCCTCAGATATTTCAGTGTTTAATTCTATATATAATTGACAGGATATTTCTTCAGATATTTCAGAGTTTAATTCTATAGATAATTGAGAGGATAATTCGTCAGATATTTCAGTGTTTAATTCTATAGATATTGTGAGGATAATTCTTCAGATATTTCAGTGCTTAATTCTATACAGAATTGAGAGGATAATTCTTCAGATATTTCAGTGTTTAATTCTATAGATAATTGAGAGGATAATTCCTCAGATATTTCAATGTTTAATTCTATAGATAATTGAGAGGATAATTCTTCAGATATTTCAGTGTTTAATTCTATAGATAATTGAAAGGATAATTCTTCAGATATTTCAGTGTTTAATTCTGTAGATAATTGAGAGGATAATTCCTCTTATATTTCAGTGTTTAATTCTATAGATAATACAGAGGATATTTCTTCAGATATTTCAGTGTTTAGGTCTATAGAGAATTGAGAGGATAATTCTTCAGATATTTCGGTGTTTAATTCTATACAGTATTGAGAGGATAATTCCTCACATATTTCAGTGTTTAATTCTATAGATAATTGACAGGATAATTCTTCAGATATTTCAGTGATTAATTCTATAGATATTGTGAGGATAATTCTTCAGATATTTCAGTATTTAATTCTTTAGATAATTGAGAGGATAATTCTTCAGCTATTTCAGTGTTTAATTCTATCGATAATTGAGAGGATAATTCTTCAGATATATCAGTGTTTAATTCTATACATAATTGAGAGGATAATTCCTCCGATATTGCAGTGTTTAATTCAATAGATAATTGAGAGGATAATTTTTTGGATATTTCAGTGTTTAATTCTGCAGATAATAGACAGGATAATTCTTCAGATATTCAGTGTTTAATTCTATAGATAATTGAGAGGATATTTCCTCAGATATTTCAGTGTTTAATTCTATAGACAATTGAGAGGATAATTCTTCAGCTATTTCAGTGTTTAATTCTATAGATAATTGAGAGGATAATTCCTCATATATTTCAGTGTTTATTTCTATAGATATTGTAAGGATATTTCTTCAGATATTTCAGTGTTTAATTCTATAGTTAATTGATTGGATAATTATTCAGATATTTCAGTGTTTAATTCTATAGATAATTGTGAGGATAATTCTGCAAATATTTCAGTGTTTAATTCTATAGATAATTGAGAGGATAATTCTTCAACTATTTCAGTGTTTAATTCTATAGACAATTGAGAGGATAATTCTTCAGATATTTCAGTGTTTAATTCTATAGATAATTGAGAGGATAATTCCTCAGATATTTCAGTGTTTAGTTATATAGATAATTGTGAGGATAATTCCTCAGATATTTCAGTGTATCATTCTATAGATATTGTGAGGATAATTCTTTGTACATTTCAGTGTTTAATTCTATAGATAATTGAGAGGATAATTCTTCAGATATTTCAGTGTTTAATTGTATAGATATTCTGAGGATAATTCCTCAGATATGTCAGAGTTTAATTCTATAGATAATTGAGAGGATAATTCTTCAGATATTTCAGTGTTTAATTCTTTCGATAATTGAGAGGAAAATTCCTCAGATATTTCAGTGTTTAATTCTATAGATAATTGAGAGGATAATTCTTCAGATATATCAGTGTTTAATTCTATACATAATTGAGAGGATAATTCCTCCGATATTGCAGTGTTTAATTCTATAGATAATTGAGAGGATAATTCCTCAGATATTTCAGTGTTTAATTCTATAGATAATTGAGAGGATAATTCTTCAGCTATTTCAGTGTTTAATTCTATAGATAATTGAGAGGATAATTCCTCAGATATTTCAGTGTTTATTTCTATAGATATTGTAAGGATATTTCTTCAGATATTTCAGTGTTTAATTCTATAGGTAATTGATTGGATAATTATTCAGATATTTCAGTGTTTAATTCTATAGATAATTGTGAGGATAATTCTGCAAATATTTCAGTGTTTAATTCTATAGATAATTGAGAGGATAATTCTTCAACTATTTCAGTGTTTAATTCTATAGACAATTGAGAGGATAATTCTTCAGATATTTCAGTGTTTAATTCTATAGAGAATTGAGAGGATAATTCTTCAGATATTTCGGTGTTTAATTCTATACAGTATTGAGAGGATAATTCCTCACATATTTCAGTGTTTAATTCTATAGATAATTGACAGGATAATTCTTCAGATATTTCAGTGATTAATTCTATAGATATTGTGAGGATAATTCTTCAGATATTTCAGTATTTAATTCTTTAGATAATTGAGAGGATAATTCTTCAGCTATTTCAGTGTTTAATTCTATCGATAATTGAGAGGATAATTCTTCAGATATATCAGTGTTTAATTCTATACATAATTGAGAGGATAATTCCTCCGATATTGCAGTGTTTAATTCAATAGATAATTGAGAGGATAATTTTTTGGATATTTCAGTGTTTAATTCTGCAGATAATAGACAGGATAATTCTTCAGATATTCAGTGTTTAATTCTATAGATAATTGAGAGGATATTTCCTCAGATATTTCAGTGTTTAATTCTATAGACAATTGAGAGGATAATTCTTCAGCTATTTCAGTGTTTAATTCTATAGATAATTGAGAGGATAATTCCTCATATATTTCAGTGTTTATTTCTATAGATATTGTAAGGATATTTCTTCAGATATTTCAGTGTTTAATTCTATAGTTAATTGATTGGATAATTATTCAGATATTTCAGTGTTTAATTCTATAGATAATTGTGAGGATAATTCTGCAAATATTTCAGTGTTTAATTCTATAGATAATTGAGAGGATAATTCTTCAACTATTTCAGTGTTTAATTCTATAGACAATTGAGAGGATAATTCTTCAGATATTTCAGTGTTTAATTCTATAGATAATTGAGAGGATAATTCTTCAGATACTTCAGTGTTTAGTTATATAGATAATTGTGAGGATAATTCCTCAGATATTTCAGTGTATCATTCTATAGATATTGTGAGGATAATTCTTTGTACATTTCAGTGTTTAATTCTATAGATAATTGAGAGGATAATTCTTCAGATATTTCAGTGTTTAATTGTATAGATATTCTGAGGATAATTCCTCAGATATGTCAGAGTTTAATTCTATAGATAATTGAGAGGATAATTCCTCAGATATTTCAGTGTTTAGTTATATAGATAATTGTGAGGATAATTCCTCAGATATTTCAGTGTATCATTCTATAGATATTGTGAGGATAATTCTTTGTACATTTCAGTGTTTAATTCTATAGATAATTGAGAGGATAATTCTTCAGATATTTCAGTGTTTAATTGTATAGATATTCTGAGGATAATTCCTCAGATATGTCAGAGTTTAATTCTATAGATAATTGAGAGGATAATTCTTCAGATATTTCAGTGTTTAATTCTTTCTATAATTGAGAGGAAAATTCCTCAGATATTTCAGTGTTTAATTCTATAGATAATTGAGAGGATAATTCTTCAGATATATCAGTGTTTAATTCTATACATAATTGAGAGGATAATTCCTCCGATATTGCAGTGTTTAATTCTATAGATAATTGAGAGGATAATTCCTCAGATATTTCAGTGTTTAATTCTATAGATAATTGAGAGGATAATTCTTCAGCTATTTCAGTGTTTAATTCTATAGATAATTGAGAGGATAATTCCTCAGATATTTCAGTGTTTATTTCTATAGATATTGTAAGGATATTTCTTCAGATATTTCAGTGTTTAATTCTATAGGTAATTGATTGGATAATTATTCAGATATTTCAGTGTTTAATTCTATAGATAATTGTGAGGATAATTCTGCAAATATTTCAGTGTTTAATTCTATAGATAATTGAGAGGATAATTCTTCAACTATTTCAGTGTTTAATTCTATAGACAATTGAGAGGATAATTCTTCAGATATTTCAGTGTTTAATTCTATAGATAATTGAGAGGATAATTCCTCAGATATTTCAGTGTTTAGTTATATAGATAATTGTGAGGATAATTCCTCAGATATTTCAGTGTATCATTCTATAGATATTGTGAGGATAATTCTTTGTACATTTCAGTGTTTAATTCTATAGATAATTGAGAGGATAATTCTTCAGATATTTCAGTGTTTAATTGTATAGATATTCTGAGGATAATTCCTCAGATATGTCAGAGTTTAATTCTATAGATAATTGAGAGGATAATTCTTCAGATATTTCAGTGTTTAATTCATTCGATAATTGAGAGGAAAATTCCTCAGACATTTCAGTGTTTAATTCTATAGGTAATTGAGACGACAATTCCTCAGATATTTCAGTGTTTAATTCTATAGACAATTGAGAGGATAATTCCTCGGATATTTCAATGTTTAATGCTATAGATAATTGAAAGGATAATTCCTCAGATATTTCAGTGTTTAATTCTATAGATAATTGAGAGGATAATTCTTCAAATATTTCAGTGTTTAATTCTATACGAAATTGAGAGGATAATTCTTTGTAGATTTCAGCATTAAATTCGATGAATAACTGCGTGGATTATTCTTTGGATATTTCACTCTTTAATTCGATGGAAAATTGAAAGGATAATTAATTGGATATTTCAGTGTTTAATTATATAGTTAATCGCATAGATAATCCTTTGGATACTTCAGTGTTTAATTAGGTGCATAAGTAAGCATATAATTCCTTGTATATTTCTGTGTTTAGTTCTGTAGATAATTGTGTTTAATTTTATAGATAATTGAGTGGATAATTATTTGGATATTCAGGCCTAGAAATTCATTGTAGCCACTTTTGGGGTGGTAAAGTCGGGCGGCCGCTAATGTTTGCGCCCGGCGCAAAGTCGAGGCCACTTCGCCGATATTCAGTAGCTTCACCCTAAGAGTTTGCTCGAGCGCTAAAACTGGCGATGCACGACTCTCTTTAGGCACAAAGCCGGCGGTGCTGAGCGATACCGCCGATGCCGGGCGCAGCGCAGGTGCGGTCATTTCTTGATTGACAGCAGACACCCTGGCGCCGGCCAGCTCTTAAGGGGGAAGGGGCGAGTTGGTCTGCTGCCACGGCCTGGACACTTCAGCCCTCCAGCTAGGCCTGAACACTGCTGCTGGACCCAAATAGCGTCTGAAAGGATGGAGAAGGCCCTTGAACGAGCGCAGCGCTTCTCAGAGCATGATCTGAGGGTGCTGGTTGGCGCTGTGGAGAAGAGACGCCATATCTTGTTTCCGGACAATGGGAAGAAGCCGGCGGCCCGTGTCTACCGGAAAGCCTGGAGGCATGTCGCCACCAGGGTGACATCCAACAGTGAGGTCCCCAGGCGCTCTGTACAATGCCGCAAAAAGCTAAATGACCTCGCCAGGATTGCCAGGGTGAGTACCCTTTCCAGTGTCCTCCTCATCCTTGCATGTGCACCTCACATTATGGGCAAAGGGACCTGAAAGCCCTAATGGCCAGCCCTCATGCAGCAGCTATGGGACAGTCTTGAACATCAATTGCACATTCGGCACTTAACACACTGACCAAGCTATTCGACCATGGGAGGCAGTGCACACAAGATCAGGGCTACACACTGGCCAGGCTATTCGACCATGGGAGGCAGTGCACACAAGATCAGGGCTACACACTGGCCAGGCTATTCGATCATGGCAGGCAGTGCACACAAGATCAGGGCTACACACTGGCCAGGCTATTCCACCATGGGAGGCAGTGCACACAAGATCAGTGCTACACACTGGCCAGGCTATTCCACCATGGGAGGCAGTGCACACAAGATCAGGGCTACACACTGTACTTAGAGGCCGTCCTTTCTCTTGCAGGCCAAGTTGGCCAATAATAAGAGGAGCCGGACTGAGACTGGGGGAGGTGGACCCCAGATCCAGCAGCTCACCGAGCTGCATCAGCGCATGGAGCGCATCATGGGTGCCCGGGTGATTGGCCCCGTTGCATCTGGAGATGCCGACCCTGTTCTGGGCACCAATGGTAAGGACATCACCTTTTGGACCTCTCTCGTCCCACTTGCGCATCAGATCTACATCCTTTGCCACTGTCCGACCAATGCGCTGAATGCCACCACTCATGCATCCCTCGCTGACGCCCTCTCCTCACTCTAAAGCCACTCTTGTGCCTTCCTGCTTTCAGATGGTGAGGAGCAGGTCCCTGAAGTTGCCAGTGACAGCCCCTCAGAAGAGGAGGAGGAGGAGGAGGAAGAGGAAGGCGGCCCATCAGGGGAACCCTCAGCCGCGGCAAGCCATGCCAATGTAGGGGACACGTCTTCCCTGGAGGGGAGCCTGGGGGAAGTGTCGGAGAGGAGTGTAGCTCCTGGGACCAGCGGCCTGCAGAAACGTGGGAGGGGGGTGGAAGCTCAGCGGCCTTCTCCCCAGAGGGGGGAAGGGTCGGAGGGGAGTCCAATTGCTGGGCCCAGCGGTGTCCAGCAATGCAGGAAGGGTCGGGCAGCTCGGCGGCCTTCTCCCCAGAGGGAGAATCCAGCCTCCAGTCTGGAGACGGTCACCGCCGAGGAGCTGCGCCTCCTCGAGGACATGTCCGCGGACTTGCAGCGCCTGCACACGGAGCTCATGGGGGTAATGGCACGGATGCCTGAGGCCATCGAGTCCCTGTCTCGGAGTGTGACCGAATTCGGGGCCTCACAGGCCACCAGTTTGGCGGAATTCGGGGCAGATCAGGCAGCGAGTCGGGCGGAATTCGGGGCAGCTCAAGCAGCGACTGGCCAGGTGATCAGTGGTGCCATGCAGTGACTGGCTGCTCTGATGCAGTCACAGAACAGGGCAACACGGGCACTCACCACTGCCACACTCGCTGTGTCAGCCAGGCATCTCCAGGGCACCCGCCGCGCTGCAGCAGCACAGCGGCCTGTCCCTCGGCAGATTGCTGCGCATGCTGCAGTGCTGGCCCGGGCGAGTGCCAGTGTCTCAGGCGACCAGCGAGCACCTGCGATCCGCTAGCTTGCCCCCATTCCTCCAGCCACCACTGCCACTCCCCCAGTGGAGCTGCCACGAGATGCTGCAGCGACTGATGCTGCCCAGCCACAGCTGCAGCATTCACAAGCCGGCCCCTCGAGGGCCAGACCTCGTCTAGTCCGACCCCCAAGGGCATCTGCCATCACGACATGTGCCCCTCAGGAGCCTTCCCCCAGCCTTGCAGCAGCCACTTGCCTCACTTTGAGGCGGAGCAGCAGGGCGTGCAGGGGCCGCCAAAGTTTGCAGAAGGCATTGCCCTTGCGGGCCACAAAGTACAGGGTGTGGCCAAATGTTTTGTTTTTTGGAATGGGTGTTTTGTGAAGGCCGAGGATGAAGGCCATTTTTGTTTAAATCTTTTGTTAATCCTCCCCAGGTTGTGGGAGTGAGTCATGTGTGTGAGTGTTTTTTGGGGGTTTCGTCTGTTTTTGCTTTTCAGGTGTGAAGGGCCCTGAGTTTGTACTTTAAACCATTTTCTTTATTCAGATTGTCCATGTTTGATCTTTGAAGTGTTTGTTGCCTTAACCGGCTGAGGGCTTGCGGAGCGGCTGCAATCATGTTCTTTCATTGGCACAACCAATTCCCTGACAGGGGGCCTAGAAGTGACGTTCAATAAGCCGCCGATGGGCGGCCCTTGGACCTTCTGCCTCCCTCCTGGGCTGGTACTCCTCCTCCTCCTCCTCCTCCTGCTCCTCCTCCTGAGGTGGTGGTCCAACGTGAGGTGGCAGTGCCTGAGTCCTGCGGATAGCCAGGTTGTGCAGCATGCAGCAAACGATGATGAATTGGAAGACTCGCTCCTGCGAATACTGGAGGGCTCCACCGGAGTGATCCAGACAGTGGAACCGTTGCTTCAGGACGCCGATTGTTTGTTCGATGATGTTCCTGGTCGCTTGATGGCTCTCGTTGTATGCCTCTTCAGCAGGGGTCCTGGGCGCGTGGAGCGGTGTCATGAGCCAGGTGCACAAAGGATAGCCTTTGTCCCCGATAAGCAATCCTTTTCGCTGAGGCTGTGCCTGGAACATGTCAGCCACAGTTGTCTGTCGCAGGATAAAGGCATTGTGGCTGCTGCCTGGAAAGCGGGCATTGACAGCTAGGATGCGCTGCCTGTGGTCACACACCAGCTGTACGTTGAGGGAATGGTAGCCCTTCCAGTTGCGGTAATCCACGGCATGCTCCAGATGTGCCCGCAAAGCCACATGCGTGCAGTCAATGGCGCCCTCCACCATGGGGAAGCCCGCTATTCTTGCAAATCCCACTGCACACTGCTGCTGCTTGTCCAGGGTCATGGGGAAGGAGATGAATTGACGTCTCCTTCTGAAAAGGGCATTGGTCACCGGGTGGATGCAGCAATGCATGGCAAACTGGGAGATGTTAGCGATGTCCCCAGCAGCGGATTGGAAGGAGCCGGTGGCATAGAAGTTGAGAGGCACCGTCACCTTCACTGCCACCGAAAGAGACATCCCGCGCCTCAGCTGTGGATGCAGATCTCTGTGAAGCAGCTGGCAGATCTCTGCAACCACCTCCCTTCTGAATTGCAGCCTCCTAACACACTGTGCGGCGGACATGTTGAGACAGGAGAACTGCTGGCGGTATACCCTGGGTGGGTAAGGCCTCCCTTGGCGACGTCTGTTGCCCCCTCTGCATCTAGCCAGGGCTGTCACTCTCTCACAGCGCCTGTAAGCCCTTCCGACATAATGCTGGAACTCAGCGTTGGCACCCAATGCAGCCCCCATAATATGCTGGCAAACACTGAGATCTCAATGAAGGCAAAGAGAATTGCAAAGCTCTGGCCTGAAGCCAAAAATACCTGTCCTAGTGTTGGGCCAAAGCAGTCAGCTCTCTTCCTTGGTCTCGCTCCAAAAATCCGTTGCACAAGAGTGAGTGCTGCTAAATGGCTGCCCTTTATAGTGCAGGGTAAGAGCCCTTTAATTTGCGCTCCCCACGGCCCGCCTCGGCTGTGTACCGTTCCACTCAACAGTCGTTAGGGCCGCCCGGCGCACAATGGGGCGGCGCGAGTGAAGTTCCGGTTCCGGGCGCACAAAGGGCGTTGCACGACAAAATGACATCATGATCTGCGCGCGCTGATTTGCGCACGCAATGACTTTGCGCCAGCGCTAAATATCTACTGAAGTTGGGGCGAGGCGCAGATTGCGCTGCGCCCGGGGGCTAAGAGCCTAGTGCTCGAGATCTGCTCCTCCTAAGGCGCTAACAGCTGGCGCAGCCAACTGAATTTCTAGGCCTCAGTGTTTATTTCAATGGAAAATTGTGTTGTAATTCTTTGGATATTTCAATGTCTACTTTTATAGAGATTGTAAGGATAATTCTTTGGATATTTCAGTGTTCCATTATATAGATAATTGTGTGGATATTTTTTTTCGAAATTTCATTGTTTAATTCGATGGATAATTGAGAGGATAATTATTTGTAGATTCAAAGTTTAATTCGATGGATAATTGAGAGGATAATTCATTGTATATTTCAGTGTTTAATTTGATTGATAATTGAGAGGATAATTCTTTGGATATTTCAGTATTTAATTTGATTGATAATTGAGTGGATAATTCAACAAATAATTGAGAGGATAATTCTTTGGCTATTTCAGCGTTTCATTTGATTGATAATTGAGAGGATAATTATATGGATATTTCAGTATTTCATTTGATTGATAATTGAGCAGATAATTCTTTGGATATTTCAGTAGTTCTTTAATTAGATAATTGAGTGCATAACTGAGTTCGGAATTCTGTTGAAATTTGTTGAATAATTCAATCAATAATTATTTTGATAATTCTGTTGATAATTGTTTAGATAATTCTTTGGATATTTTAATATTTAATTCGTAGATAATAGTGTTGATGTTTTTGAGGACAATTCTTCGATTGTTTCAGTTCTTTGTGTTTGGATAATTATTGTATAATTTATGGGTTAAATATATATATAATCCATGTGAATGAATTTCTCGAAATTGCAGATGCAATGAAAGTTCTGTCCATGTATCTGTTGTTCATTATCATAATATTGACTTTCATATTTCAAATTAATCTGTGTTAAATTAAACTCATGTCTTCATTCGGTCTGGTGCTGGGATCTTGGGGGAGGGAGGGAATTCTGCTTTGAATTATCGAGTGTTTTATCCACAGTTTGTATCATTGCTAAGTAAAGTCTCTGCGGTCAACAGCAGCAACATAATTGATATCAGACAGACAGCAGTGGGGAGCCTACACCCAAACTATCTTCACTTCCTGCCCACATGTGAATGTAGAAGCTTTCTCCGCATCTATGTATGAAAATACGCCTATCCTCGTATCTGGTGCTTGCGCTTTCTGCCCAATATCTGCTCCTGGCTTCCCTCCAGAGGGCGCTATTCATGAGCTCCGGCGGCTTCCTATCACGGATTAGGTCCACCTCTAACTATATCACAATGATTCAGCACTTTCAACAACTCATTACTTCTTTTTCACTTCTTTATCCTACAGCAAGCTCGATTTTGAAACGGAGGAAACAGGTGTTCGAATTGGACCTTCATCCTGCTAAGTCCCCATTGCAACTTAAACCACTCCAATCCCCATTTCTCCTTCGTGAGGCGCAGTTCCCATGGAACCGTCACCAGGCCGAGCCCCCATTGAAATTTCTCACTGCCCAAACCACACTGCACCTTCCCGCTGCTCAAACCCAACTGCAACTGCTCCCTGCCCAAATTCCACTGCACTGTCCCCCTGCCCAAAACCCACTGCACCTTCCCGCTGCTCAAACCCAACTGCAACAGCTCCCTGCCCAAATCCCACTACACCTTCCCCCTGCCCAAAACACACTGCACCTTCACCCTGCCCAAACTCCACTGCACCTTCACCCTGCTCAAACACCACTGCACCTTCCCTCTGCACAAACCCCACTGCACCTTCCCCCTGCCCAAACACATATGCACCTTCCCCCTGCCCAAACACCACTGCACATTCACCCTGTCCAAACCCCACCGCACATTCACCCTGCCCAAAACCCAATGCATCTTCACCCTGCCCAAGCCCCACTGCACCTTCCCGCTGCTCAAACTCAACTGCAACTGCCTCCTGGCCAATTCCCACTGCACCTTCCCCCTGCCCAAAACCCGATGCACATTCACCCTATTAAAACTCCACTGCACCTTCACCCTGCTCAAACATCACTGCACCTTCCCTCTGCCCAAACCCTACTGCAACTTCCCCTGCCCAAACATCACTGCGCCTTCCCCCTGCACAAACCCCACTGCACCTTCCCCCTGCCCAAACACATACGCAACTTCCCCCTGCTCAAACCCCACTGCACCTTCACCCTGCCCAAAACCCACTGCACCTTCACCCTGCCCAAACCCCACTGCACCTTCCCCCTGCCCAAACCCCACTGCACCTTCCCCCTGCCCAAACCCCACAGCATCTTCCCACTGCCCAAACCCCACTGCAGCTTCCCCCTGCCAAAACCCCACTGCACCTTCCCACTGCCCAAACCCCACTGAACCTTCACCCTGCTCAAACCCCAATGCAGCTTCACACTGCTCAATCCCCACTGCACCTTTTCCCTGCTCAAACCCAATTGCATCTTCCCCCTGCCCAAACCGCACTGCAACCTCCCCATTCCCAAACCCCAATGCGCCTTCACTCTGCTCAAACCCCACTGCACCTTCCCCCCGCTCAATCCCCACTGCACCTTCCCCCTGCTCAAACCCCACTGCACCTTCCCCCTGCTCAAACCCCACTGCACCTTCCCACTGTGAAACCCCACTGCACATTCCCCCTGCCCAAAGCCAAATGCACCTTCACCCTGCCCAAACCCCAATGCACCTTCACCCTGCTCAAACCCCACTGCATCTTCTCCCTGCTCAAACTCCACTGCACCTTCACCCTGCTCAAACCCCACTGCATCTTCTCCCTGCTCAAACTCCACTGCACCTTCCCCCTGCCCAAACCTCACTGCACATTCCCCCTGCACAAATCCCACTGCACATTCCCTCTGCCCAAGCCTCACTGCACCTTCCCCTGCCCAAACCCCACTGCACATTCTCCCTGCTCAAACACCACTGTACCTTCCCCTGTCCAAATACCCACTGCACCTTCCCCCTGCCGAAAATCCACTGCATCCTCCCCTGCTCAATCCCCACTGCACCTTCCCCCTGCCCTAACCCCACTGCACCTTCCCCATGCTCAAACCCCACTGCACCATCCCCGTGCCCAAGTTCCATTGTACCTTCACCCCGCTTGGTTCCCATTACATAGAATAGAATGACGTACAATTCTACATCATAGAAACCAGCCATTATGCCCAACAGATCTATGCCAGAGCTCCTGTTCCACGAGAGTTATCTCCCACCTTTCCTCATCTCACTCCACCAACATATCCTTCTATTCATGTTTGCCTCCTCTACTTAACTAGCTGCCCCTTACATGCATCTATGCTAAGTGCCTCAGCCTCTATATGTCATAGAGTCATAGCGTCACAACGGCACAAAAGGAGGCCATTGGCCCACCGACTCCATGCTGGCTCTCTGTAGAGCAATCCAGTCAGACTCATTCCCCCTGGGGGTTGTTTTATGAAGAAAGGTTGAGCAGGTTGTGCCAATACTCACTGGAGTTTAGAAGAATTAAAGTTGATCTTATTTTCACATATAAGATTCTGAGGGGGCTTTACTAGTTAGATGTACGGAGGATATTTCCCCGTGGGTGGAATCCAGATCTTGGGGGCATAGTTTCAGAATAAGGGGTCGCCCATTTAAAATGGAGATGAGGTGGAATTTCTTCTCTCAGCGGGTCGGGAAGCTATTGCATTCTCTACCTAAGACAGCTGTGGAGGCTGGGTCATTGAACATATTCAAGATAGAGATAGACTGATTTTTGAAATATAGAGGAGTCAAGGGTAATGAGGAGCGGGCAGGAAAGTGGAGTTGAGGCCAAATCAGATTAGCAATGATCTTATTGAATGCATACGAGTTTCAAATTCTAACCCATTTTGCACTTTCTCCAGTGCTTCTGCATACTTGTACTAAGCAGATCATAACTGTGCACTGCACTCTAAGTGTGGTCTCTCCAATGTTCTATATAAGTTTAACATACCTCCTCTGTTATTGCAACCCCTTCCTCTAGAAAGAAACTCCGTTGCTTTGACTGCACGTTTTATGGCTTCCTTAACCTTCTTAGCTACTTTTAATAATTTCTGAATTTGTCCCCCTAAATCCGTTTTCTTCTCTCCCCCATTTGAACTCTTATTTTCCAAGGCTCATGTGGCCTCCTTATTCAACCTAACAAAATTCACCACCTCACATATATATTTATTGAAAATCATTTATCATTTACTCTCCTTGATTCCATTCTGTTCATATATTCTTCAAGTTTGTCACAGATTTCCTCAGTGTTAAGTTTACCCCATAATTTTGTGTAATCCGTAAATTTTGCTGTTATACTTCTGATTCCCAAGTCCAAACCTCCACTATAAATTGTAAACAAAAGTGGCCCCTGTGGAACAACACTTCCCACCTTCCGCCAATCTGAGCAACTACCTTTAATTTTTACCCTCTGTTTTCTATTTAGCAGCCAGTTTGCTATCCATGTGGCTACTTGTCCACTGAGTCTACATGCTCGGATCTTAGTCACGAATCTACTATGGCGGTGGAAGCTCTTTGAACGTCTATGTATACTACATTCCCTAACTTACCCTTACCTACTCTATCTGCTAGTTTGTCAAATAATGCTATAATGTTGGTCAAAGATGTCCTTCTCTTTTGAAATCCATGCCGACAAGTCTTTATTATTGACGTAATAAAGACTCACTACGCACTTTAATCGACTTGTAACAAAACATGGAGGTCCAGTTAGTAGCCACGAGCTTCCTGTTTCCAGACTGTCTCTGGGCAAGCTGGGCCCACGCCCTAGTATTTATACTCCTCGGTCGACGCCCTCAGCTGGCCGTTCAGTAGTACTTTCTGAGTTACTTCTTGTAGAATTTGCGATTTATGGCAATTATGTTTTCGGATTTTAGAGTTTTTTCTATTTTATGTTTGAGCAAAGATTTCAATACCTTTCCTCTCGCCGATTTTAAGCAAACTGGACGACAGAATTTGTTTTACATATAATAAATTTAAAAAAAAATATATATATATAGTGCCTCTGCTATCTCTTCCTGAGCTTTGAGTATGAGGGGTAACTGTCTTTCCAGACCCCGGGTTTTATCCTCTAGTTAATTAATGTCTAGTTCATTAAAAATCTCGCTCCTGTCTATCTTAGAAGCCGTGGTTATCTTTTTGAATTCTTTGGCTATCTTCACGTGCACCATGTTTGTGATGCTGGTAAAAATTGCGGTATAATAACTGTTCAATATTTCTCATTTCACTGCCTTTATTTTAGAGTTTGTCTTGTTCATTCCTTAGTGGCTATATCCCTATTTTCCTATTCCTGTGTTTAAAAAACTTAACTAATTATTTTTATATTGGTTGTTAATTTAATTTCGTATTTTGTTTTGAGTTCCTAATTATTTATATTAATTTAAGGACAGAAGAACATAAGAAATAAGACCAGGTGTAGGCCACATGGGCCCTCGAGCCTGCCCCGCCAATCAACAACATCAAGGCTGATCATCGACCACAACTCTACTTTCATTCCCGATCTCCATATTCCTTGATTCACTAGAGTCCAAAAATCTATCTATCACAGCCTTGAATATATTCAAAGTCTCAGCATTCACAGCCAACTGCGGCAGAAATTTCCAAAGGTTCACAACCCTCTGAGTGAAGAAATTCCTCCATATCTCGAGATTCTATTGTAAGGGGAATAGATAGGCATTTCTGCGGCTGCGAACCAGACTCCAGGATGGTATGTTGCCTCCCTGGTGCAAGGGTCAAGGATGTCTTGGAGCAGCTGCAGGGCATTCTGGGTGGGGGGTAGTTGAGCAGCCAGTTGTCGTGGTGCATATAGGTCACAACGATATAGGTTCAACCTGGTATGAGGTCCTAAAAGTTGAATACAGGGAGTTAGGAGGTAAATTAAAAAATAGGACCTCAAATGTAGTAATCTCAAGATTGCTACCAGTGCCACGTGCTAGTCAGAGTAGAAATAGAAGGATATTTCTGAAGAATACGTGGCTAATGGACTGGTGCAAGGGGGAGATATTCAAATTCCTGGGACTTTGGAACGGATTCTGCGGAGGTGGGACCAGTACAAACTGGACAGTTTGCACATGGGCAGGACCGGGACCGACGTCATTGGGGGAGTATTTGCTAGTGCTGTTGGGGAGGGTTTAAAGTAAAAGGGCAGGGGGTTGGGAACCAATGCAGGGAGACAGAGGAAAGGGATACAAGGAATGCACCAAAGGCAAAAGACAGGAAGGAGAAAAGCAAAAGTGGCAGTCAGAGAAATCAAGGGTTTATATCAAAGATGGCCACAGTAAATAAAATTTTAAAAGGACTAAGAGTGCTAAAAAAACAAGACTGAAGGCTTTGTGTCTTAATGCGAGGAGCATTCGTAACAAGATGGATGAATTAGCTGCACAAATTGATGTAAATGGATATGATATAATTGGGATTACAGGAACATGGTTCCAGGGTGACCAAGGCTGGGAAATCATCATCTAGTGGTATTCAATATTCAGAAAAGACAGGCAAAAAGGAAAGGAGGTGCGGCTGCATTGCTGGTTAAAGAGGAAATTAACACAATTGTTAGGAAGGATATTAGCTCTGATGATGTGGAATCTGTATAGGTAGAGCTGAGAAATACCAAGGTACATAAAACGTTCGTGGGAGTTGTATACAGACCCGCAAACAGGAATGCTAAGTTTGGGGATGGCATTAAATGGCCAGATGAGATTTGAAAACAAGAATGAGAATATTAAAATTTAGGTTTTGGCAGACCGGGAGCCACTGAAGATCACGAGCTCAGGGGGTGCTGGGTGAAAGGGACTTGGTGCGAGTTGGGATAAGGGCAGCAGAGATTTGGATGACTCAAGTTTATGAAGGTTGGAAGATGGTAGGCCGGACATAAGAGAGTTGGGGTAATCAATCCTAGAGGCCACAGCGGCAGAGTTGAGGGGGTCAGCAGCAGTTGAGATGAGGCAGGGGCTGAGTCGGTGATGTTACAGAGGTGGAAGCAGGCAGCCATTGTGATGGAGCAGATATTTGGTCGGAAGCTCATATCGGGGTCAATAAAACACCAAGTTTGGGCAAGGCTGGTCCAGCATCAGAAAGTTGCAAGGGAGGGATGGAGCCGGTGGCTAGGGAATGAAGGTTATATCGTGGACCGAATACAATGGCTTCGGTCTTCCCAATATTTAGTTGGAGGAAATTATAGTTCATGACAAATAGTGTGAAAATTATGGACAAGGGGCATGTTGGGTGAGCTGGTGGTGAGACGGAGCTGGGTGTCTTCGGCATGCCTTTGATTCAAACGTTGTGTTTTCGGATGATGTTGCTGATGGGCAGCATGAAGATGATAAATAGAAGGATTCCAGAGGTAACGGTGCGGGAGTGGGAAGATAATCTGCTGCAGGCTCCGATTATATCGATAAGATTAGAGTCAAGTGAGTGCAGTCCCCTGCAGCTGGCAGACGCTGGAGAAGCATTGGAGGAGAATTGTCTGGACAAAGGATGCAGACAGGTCGTGAAGGAAGAGGAGGGATAGCTTTCCAGTCACAGTCGCATAGGATGCCATTTGTGACTTTGGTAAGGGCCGTTTATGTACTGGGGCAGCGGGTGACACCAGATTTGAGGGGTTCAAACATGGAATTCTGTGAAAGATGGGCACCGACTTGGGAGGAGACAGCACGATCAAGGACGGGGTAAGGAATGGGAGGTTGGAGATTGGGCGGTAGTTGGCAAGGACAGAGGCTTCAAGGTTGTTTTTTGAGCAGGTGCTGATGACGGCGGATTTGAAGGGGAGGGGACAGTATGTGGGGAGAGAGAACTGTTAACAATATCAGCTAACATGGGGGCCAGGAAGTGAAGTTGGGTGGTCAGCAGTTTGGTTGGAATAGGATCGAGCGAGCAGTAGGTGGGTCTCATAGACAAGTTGAGCTCGTAGAGGGCATGAGGGGAGCTATGAGAGAAATTGGATAAAGATGCGAGTTCAGATTAGATGGCAGATGGCAGCCACCAGTGCGTGAAAGATTTCCTATTAATCAGTGCAATAATAACTTGAAAGTTCAATCAAAACAACTTTAATAATGATGGTTTTACTGCGACTCTGAGTGGAAACAAATCTCACTAATCTTTGTATCTCTTGCAGTTAACTTGGTGGCGATTGTGATCCTGTCCCGAGGAAAGTGCGGTCTCTCCAAATGTATCACTCGCTACCTGGTGGCCATGGCAATGGCCGATCTCCTGGTTGTTTGTACGCATGTAATATTAGGGTGCATTGTTGTAATTTATTTCCCAGTTTCATTCTTGACCATTACCCCCGTGTGCTGTCTCAATATAGTCCTGATTTGTGCAGCCTCGGCGGCCTCGGTCTGGCTCACAGTGGTTTTCACCTTCGATCGATTTGTGGCCATTTGTTGTCAGAAGCTGAAAACAAAATATTGCACCGAGAAAATGGCGGCTGTCGTTATCGGGGTGGTGAGTGCGCTGGGCTGTTTAATAAACATTCCCTGGTACTTTGTATTTGACCCTGAATATATAATGGAGAACGTACCCCGGGGTTGTATCTGGAAACCGACCTTTCTTACATCACCCCTGTGGGCAGCGTTTGACGTCTTTAATCTTACTTTAATTCCTTGTGTCCCATTCGTTCTGATTTTGTTGCTCAATGTTCTCACCGCTAGACACATTTTAGTGTCCAGTGGAGTCCGCAGGGGACTCCGGGGCCTCAGCAATGGAGAGAATCACAAGGATCCCGAGATGGAGAACCGCAGGAAATCCATCGTTTTGCTCTTCAGTATATCGGGCAGTTTTATTTTGTTATGGACGACCATGGTTGTTTATTTTCTATTTCTCCGTATTACCGCCATTAAGTATGATGATGTTAATGACATTGAATCGGTGGGATTCATGCTTCACGTTCTCAATTGCTGCACAAACACATTTATTTATGTGCTGACCCAGGATAAATTCAGAGAGGAGCTAAAGAATGGGGTAAAATATCCACTGAATTCAATTGCAAAATTATTTAAATAAGTGAAATAGCTGAAGTGTTTGTCACACAGTGTTTATCGGTGATAGCAATACAGATCAAAACATGTTTAATGGATCAATCGATATTGGTGCAACATTTTAAGCAAAGTTGCAAATCGATGCTTGCTGTAATATATTCTCCTTAATACACTGTGTTATGTATCGTCACAGATGTGATTCTTAGGTTAAAAGTTTTCCTGTAATTAACTGTTAACATTAAAATAAACGAAGACTGAACATGCCCAGGTGATTCAGCTTCTCTTCTGATGGGAACAATTGTTCTAATGATACACGATGCTGCATCATTCTTCAAGCGGACACTAAATCCATCCAATCGATCATCGTGTGCAACATTAATAATCGCCTTTTTTTATTCATTGATGGGATGTGGGCATCGCTGGCTAGACCTGCATTTAATGCCCATCCCTAATTGCCCTTGAGAAGATGGTGGTGAGCCGCCTTCTTGAACCGCTGCAGCCCATATGGTGTAAGTACACCCACAATGCTGTTAGGAAGGGAGTTCCAGGATTTTGGCCCAGCGACAGTGAAGGAACGGCGATACAGGTCCAAGTCAGGATGGTGGGTGGCTTGCAGGGGAACTTGTTGGTGGTGATGTTCCCATGCGTCTGCTGCCCTTGTCCTTCTAAGTGGTAGAGGTTGCGGGTTTGGAAGATGCTGTTGAAGGAGCTTTGGCGAGTTGCTGCAGTGCATCTTGTAGATGGTACACACTGCAGCCACGGTGCGCCGGTGGTGGAGGGAGTGAATGTTGAAGGCAGTGGATGGAGTGCCAATCAAGCGGGCTGCTTTATCCTGAATGGTGTCGAGCTTCTTGAGTGTTGTTGCAGCTGCACTCATCCAGGCAAGTGGAGAGTATTCCATCACACTCCTGACTTGTGCCTTGTAGATGGTGGAAAGGCTTTGGGGAGTCAGGAGGTGAGTCACTAGCCGCAGAATTCCCAGCCTCTGACCAGCTCTTGTCAGACCATATCAGGCCAGCCAAAGAAACTGGACACATGCATGGCCCGTAAGAGTGTCGTGTAAAAAGCACGATGGTCAATTGCAGCCACTTTCCTCTCAACGCAACAAAAAATATCTGAAATGTACTGCCTTATGGCCTTCCACAATATCTGAGGCACTTCCTTCACCAGCAACTCTTATTTTACGTACTATCTTTAACTAGTAAGACGCAGTGAAAGGCTCTTGTGACAGATATTCTGTTACCAATACACGTTTTCACCCAATGAATGAATGCGCTATGAATCCAGAGATGTATCACGTATTATTTTTGATCAGTTTCACTCGAGCAAATTTCTTCTATAATGAGAACTAGCCTAAAAGCAAAGACAAGGTAGAATTATCCTCACTCCCCATGGGTTGTGCTCTAAAAACCCACCTGCAAACTAAGATGCTTGTGCTCGCTCGATGAGGCAAGAGGCCTGTGTTGAAAATACAAACAATAAGAGCTATGAAGGAGACGTTCATAAACGTCTAATACCAGGTATCTCAGAATCATTGCTTATATTGTACATGTAATACTGGTTCAAATTACACTTAACAATACTTATAACTCAACGTTGCTGTTTGAATTGAGGGACTCAAACACCTCACAATTCCGATTTCGGTTTACAGGCTTAATCAGATCTAATCCAATCATATGCATTTGATCAAAACTACCACTTTTTTTTTACCTTTTTCTCTTACCATTATTTAGGATGTGATAACAGGGCACTTAGAAAATCATAATGGTCCTGAAATTAGGAACGGGTGCTTGCCACGTGTACAAGCCCCCGTTCTGCACTCACCCAGCACGCTGACATCTGAAGCCCGGGCCTGCTTGCATTTCCTGTCACAGGCCCGGTTCCGATGTCGGCGCACTGTGCTAACCTGATCCAGCGGCGTAGTTAGTGCGATGTGCCAGCTGGGATCAGGTGAGCACTGTGCAGCCAATCAGGGAAGGGAAAACTCATTCATGAGTTTGACAGGAAGAGCTGTCAAACTCATGAAAAGTATGGGTTGCCAAAACACTACTTTAACTTTAAATAAAATTTTAAAAAACATCCCACTGATTATATTAACTATAAATAAGTTTTTAAAAATGTTTTAAACAATTAATCAATTTTATGTAAAAAATAATTTAAAAAAATAGGGACTAAAACTAAACTTACCTTACTGTAAATTCTTTAAAAATAACAAACCTGTGGAAAAAAAAATTCTACATTGTACTAAAAGTCCACTTACCTGTAAAATGAAATACTTATGTCTGGTTTTTCCACGCGTAAAGACCGGAGGCCTTTACACTCGGGCAACTCTGAAAAAAAAAAGGAATTTCACTGCGTATGCGCAGCCTGTGCAATTGCGCGCGTACTGCCTCTTAACCCCTTGGGTCAGAGGACAGGAAATGCCGGTGTTCAGCGCATGCACTGTGCATGCTGAACACCGGCAATTCCTCCGGGCCCACGTGTGAGTACCCCGTCCTTACTCATGCGTTGTGCCCGGAATTACTTGGCCAATATGATTAGGCAGGCTCAACATGGTTTTTTGAAAGGGAAATTGTGTTTAGCATATTTATTGTAGTATATTGAGGATGCAACGAGCAGGGTAGATGAAGGGGAAGCAGTGGATGTACTATATTTAGATTTCCAAAAGTCATTCGATAAGGAGCCACTTTAAAGATATTTATGGAAGATAAAGACTTATTAGGGTGGGGTAAATTACTGGCATGGTTAGAGGATTGATTAACGGGCAGAAAACAGAGAGCAGGGTTAACCGGGTCATTTTTTGGGTGAGGGGGAGAATCTGGCCGAGGGTAGAGAGTCTGGCCGACGGGAGAGAGTCTGGGCGTGGGGAGAGTCTGGGCATAGGGAGAGTGTGAGTGAGGGGGCAGGCTGTAATTATTAGGGTGCCACAAGGATTATTGTTTGGGTCTCAATTATTTACAATTTAAATTAATGATTTACATGAAGGGGCCGAGTGTAATGTGCTCAATTTTGATGACGATACAAAGCTAGGTGGGAAAGTAAGTTGTGTGGAAGATACAAAGATCCTGCAAAGTGATATAGACAGGTTATGCGATTGGGCAGTATAATGTGAGGAAATGTGAGGTTATTCACTTTGGTAGGAAGAATAGAAAAAGAGAATACGTTTTAACTGGTGCCAACATATTGAATGT
The DNA here is from genome assembly GCF_052327205.1 of Somniosus microcephalus. NCBI lineage: Eukaryota > Metazoa > Chordata > Chondrichthyes > Squaliformes > Somniosidae > Somniosus > Somniosus microcephalus. The sequence goes on along the minus strand of NW_028225187.1, from coordinate 41,460,101 downwards.
TGAAGTTCAGAGAGATATAGGTGTTATCGAACAGGAACCTTAGAAGGTCAGCATGTAGGTACAGCATACAATTAGGGAGGCAAATGGCTTGTTGGTCTTTATTGCAATGGGATGGAGTGCAAGAGTAAGGAAGACTTACTACCATTGTACAGGGCTTTGGGGAGACCACACCTGGAGTGCAGCGCACAGCTATGGTCTCCTTAATTGGGAAAGGTTTTACCTGCCTCAGAGGCAGTGCAACAACAGTTTACGAGATTGATCCATGCGATGGGAGGATTGTACTATGAAGAGAGTTTGAGTAGATCGGGCCTATACTCTATGTGGCAAGAGAGGAGGCGGTGATGCTGCTGAGGCGGAAGTCGATGAACTTTGGTATAGAGTGACTGATGGTTATAACGCAGCACCTAGGATCAGAGAGGTGCTGAGGGTCATTGGCAGCTCACAGCCAATGCGAGGATTGGTATTGGTGGTTAGGGTACAAAGGTTGTAAAGTTTGTAAAATTTGACTAAAGATGATGGCTTTTGCCTTGCCAATGTTTGTTTAGAGAAAGTTATGGCTCATTCAAAGCAGGATGTTGGAAAAGTAGTCGGATAACACAGGAAAGGAGGTTCGAGAGAGGGGATGTTAAAACTGGTGGCGTCAACGTACATGTAGAAGATGATCCCATATCTGGGGTTGGAAGTTTCAATGCGAAGGAGGTAGATGAGGAAGAATAGAGGGCTTGGATATGGAGAGATAGAAAATAAACAACATGGGCATCCATAAACATATAAAACTGTCGGATATACTGAAGACCAAAACAATGGATTTCCTTCAATTCGCCATCTCTGGGTCCTTGTGATTCTCTCCATCGCTGCGGCCCCGGAGTCCCCTGCGGACTCTACTGGCCGCTAAAATACCTCTGACCATCAGAGCATTGAGCAACAAAATCGTAAAGATCGGGACACAAGGGGTTAAAATAGGTGCAACAACTCAAATACGACCCATGCGTGGGATGGAAAGAAGCTCGGTTGATTGACACACCCCCAGGGCACATGATCAAGTATATACTTAGGTTCATAAATGAAGTACCAGGGGACAGATTCTAAACAGCCCAGCACACTCACTGTTCCGGTCACCACAGTGGCCGTTTTCTCAGTGCAATATTTTGTTTTCAGCTCCTCACAACAAATGGTCACAAATCGATCAATGGTGAAAGCGACCGTGAGCCAGACAGAAACCGCCGTGGTTGGATTAACCAGGAAGGTAACGAGACTTAACACGGGAGAAATTCTCAGGAATGAACTTGGGATATAAATCAGATACAGATGAGTTTAGGTTCGGATCGGTCATGGCCCTGTGGGTAGCGGAACGGGCCCAGGGGCTGTGTAGCCTGATCCTGCTCCTATTTCATGAGTCTATTTCTGTTATATTAAGGAGATAATTCTGTGATAGTAGATTGGTGGTTAGGATCAGATCAGCCATGATCTTATTGAATGGCGGAGCACGCTCGAGGGGCCAATTGTCCTACTCCTGCTCCTATTTCTTATGTTCTTATGTTCTTACATGTGCCTCAATATGGGATCAGTGATGACGGCCAGGAGATCGGCCGTTGCCATTCCCAACAGTGATACATTTGGAGGGGCCGCACTTTCCTCGGGACAGGATCACAACCACCACCATGTTAAATATAAGAGCGAGAAAAGGAAGCAGAGAAATTACTGATCAGAGCTGGAGCCAAAGCAGCAGTTTGACAAGAACTGGGCTGAAATTGCCAGATTTGATGCTGCATCAAACTGTGGAAACTGATTCATGGACCTGGGCAGCGCTTCAGGGCAGAGAAATGTATTTAAACACAATTATCGTTAATTAAAAGGAACATCGATAAGGAAAGTTAATAAAGTGAGCAGCGGATCCACTGGGTGGGACGAGTGAGGCCACAGCACTGTGGTCTCCTCTACATTGGGGAGACCAAACGCAGATTGGGTGACCGCTTTGCGGAACACCTCCATTCAGTCCGTAAGGGTGACCCCGAGCTTCTGGTCGCCTGTCATTTTAATTCACCACTCCACTCCCACTCGGACCTCACCATCCTTGATCTCTTGCATTGGTCCATGGAAGCTCAACGTAAACTCGAGGAACAGCACCTCATCTTCCGATTAGGCACTTTGCAGCCTTCCGGACTCAATATCGAGTTCAACAATTTCAAATCATAACCTCGGCCCCTATTACATTATTACTTATGTTTTTTTCCACCCCTTTATTTCAGGTCTCCCCTTCCCACCACTTTCCTTTTTCCTTTTCTCTCTCCCACATGGCAGCTGTCTCTCATCCTGCCAGTACACTTCACACCTAATCTTGCTGTCTTTTGTCTCCACTGTCCGATTACCATCTCGTCTGGTTTTGAATACCTCTCAATGTCTCTTTTACTTCTTTCGTTCTATCGCAGCCCTGCCTTCCATCTATTTAATTTCCTTTCCAGTTTGAAAAAGGGATAGGCCCGAAACGTCACTCTAATTTCTCTCCACGGATGTTGCCTGGCCTGCTGAGTTTTTCCAGCATTTTCTGTTGTTATTGAGGGCACAGTGCCGGTGGGCAAAGGAGGAGGGGTATCACGGAGCGGGTATCCAAAGGGTTAAATCCGGATGTAAGCTACAGATAGAGAGAAATAAATTTAAGTCCGGGATGATTTCGGGACAGGGGGAGGTGCTGCTGCTGTGTCGCTCCGGCTTAAGGGAGCCGACAGGGACTGGCACTAAACGGGAAAGGCCGAGAGCCGCGGCAGGGAGTTTGAGGCTTTGGATCTGTTGGAAAAGGCAGCTGCAGGCCGGTTCAGTGAGTGAGGTTGGGAGGGAAACAAGGAAAAGGACACGGGAGCTGGAGGGGTGTCAAGAGCAGAGGGTTTGGGAATGCGGACAAACTGAAGAAATGGGTGAGGAGACAAAGGATTCAATGTAGGGGGAGGAGAGGCTGGGATTCACAGGGAGAGACTACAGCAGAGAGTGAGAGGAAGTTAATGTATAGATCACAGTAACACCACTCAAATAATAAATTCAAACATTCATTTCTGTGTTTACTGGTGTCAGCTTTTTGGTTTTAAGATGTGGTCAAATAATTAACTCAGCAATTCAGTTACATCAAATTCAAATTCAAATATACCCATTATAACTACCTCATTTTTTATTGAATTCAGCTGATGCACAGTTTTAAAAATCCACTATTCCAATGATTGATTATGATTACAAAATCATGCATCCGATAAGTCATATAGTAAGGAAAACAAATATTCACCAAAACAGACAGAGGATCTGGCGCACAAACACAGGGAGCGGGTCCAGCAATAATATCTCACCAAATCTGACCACATCCTAATAACACCTTGAAGTCACATCTACTTGTAATTTTACTCGAGGTTTCAGTAGCTCGCTTTCTCTCACTTTCACTTAAACATATCCTTCTCGCTTGCCTTCTCCCTCTCTGTTTCTCTATTGCTCCTCTATCTTTCCGCACTGTCTGTATTCTCTTTGCCAAAGCTCTTTTTCACATCCGATTCAATCCTATCCTACAACGCCGAAATTCTGCTCACATGCTCCGTGTTCATTGGTCCTATTCTCAGTGTCAGTTTGTCCATTGGCGAGATCTCTGAAAAATTAAATATCTCTACAGATGATCCACGTCTCCTCCTGTTCATCTGCACTCTTCCCCTCATCTGTAATACATGGAATCAACAGAATCGAATATCTCTACCAGACAGAACTCAAAGTATATGAAGTCCTTTCTCCTGTAATTATAAATTGCAGCATTAGATGGGACGATTGTTCAGTTAACAAAACGCCAACATCACCGCTGCTCCTTATAATCTCCAGATCAACAGAAGGGCTTCTGATTCCAACAGATACAGTGCAAACTGATACAGCATATCCTCAAAATATTTCATGTTACAATGAAGTCCAGTGACAGTCAGTGAGTCCATCACAATGAAGCAGAGAAGGATCTATGAAAGTGTCAGCAGCAATGAAGGTAATCACAAGGATCCAGAGATGGAGAACCGAAGGAAATCCATTGTTTTACTCTTCAGCATATCTGGCAGTTTTATACTGTTATGGGTGACACTGATTTTATATTTATCTTCTATCAGCGAATTGCAAAGATTTATGCTTCCTCCGTCAATGACCGTCTTTATATCACAGGAGCCACAGCAGGAATGCATCAGGCTCTCAGTTCCTGCACCAACACATGTATTTATGCTGTGACCCAGACTAAATTCAGAGAGGAGCTGAAGAACGCCGTGAAATACCCACTCAATCTAATAGTTAAATTAGTTAAATCATAGAAAGAGCGGAAGGGTTTCAAGCAGTAGAACTGATTCCCATTCCATGCTTCATTCCCTGAGTCCCCACTGGGGCGAAACGACATTGTTATTAACAGCCCAGAGCCCTGAAATGATCTTAAATCTGATTCTGTTATTATTTTTTGTTGATGATCTGACCTATTGAGGCGGGACTCGCTCCGATGACGACACATGAATTGTTTCTCAAAAAGGCGGCACTAAAGTGCTCAGCTGGAATTCCAGTAATGGCCCGCCCTGCACCGACAGCAACATGGGCAAACCCGACAATCACAGTCGCTGCTCTGGGCCTGGTCAGAGCTCTGCACTGCACATAAATGGAGACACAGAATGACAGAGATAGATAAAGAGATAGGTTATCAATAGGTAGAGAAAGGCAAAGAAAAGAAGATAGAATTACATAGAGAGATAAACATACATATAGTGGCAGGTGGAAATTGGAAATGACAGATAGTGAGAGCCCTAAAACAGAAAAAACATAGGTCAGAACTCAGAAGGGAAGAAAGATACAGAAAAGAAACGTAGAGCAACCGAAAGTGAAACTGATTGCAGAGCGTAGAGAGGCAGAGGTAACACGTTAAAGAAAGTAAACACAACAAGAGACCAATCAAAATAGGTAAAGGCGCAAAGAGTAAGAGATGTAGATGTTGAAATGGATAGAGAAACAGGAGAGAAAGAGGGCGAGAGGGAGAAATTAATGGGCAAACACACTGAGAAGGCAGAAAAAGAAACCGGAAAAAGATGAGACGCAGGAAAATAGAAAGAGATAAATGTAATGAGGAAAGTTACACGGAGGAAAACCATAAACAGTAAAGGCACATGTATATCAATTAAAAAAGCAGAAAACATTCAGCAGGAATTAAGAGAAAGATAAGAGTTTGTGAGCAAGAGAAAACTGCGAGAAATTGTTGAACAAATGGAGACAGAAACTGAGAGAGGTAGAGGAAAGTTAAACAGGAATAATACAGTCACGCAGGGGATTTATCAGCTTTCATTCCCATTAATTTCTCCAGCACTATTTTTTTTACTATTAATGATTTCCTTGAATTCCTCCTTCTCACTAGACCCTTGGTTCGATAGCATTTCTGGAAAGTTAACTGTTTCCTCTTCCATGAAGACAGAACCACAGTATTTGTTTAATCACCGCACCATTTCCTTGTTCCCCGTTATAAATACCCCCGTTTATGACTGTCAGGGACCTCCATTTGTCTTCACTAATCTTTTACTTTTTACATACTTGTAGAAGTTTTTACAATCCGATTTTATGTTCCTTGCAAGTTTTCTCTCATACTCTATTTCTCCCCTCTTAATCAATCTCTTTTCCCTTTTTAGATGAACTCTAAACTGCTCCCAATCCTCAGGCTTGCTACTTTTCCTGGCAACTTTATATGACTTCTCTTTCGATCTAATACTCTCCTTCATTTCTTTTGTTAGCCGTGGTTGTGGCTCTTTTGCTTTTGTGTTTTTGCGCCAGAGAGGGATGAATAACTTTTCCAATGTCACAGTGTTCTGGTTGACGGTCAGATGTAGTTTAAATTACATTAATAGAGTCATGTTTAGAGATGTTTGATGACACTAAGCTGCTTAAAAAATGTGATGTTCTAAAGTGACTCCCGCTGTTACACTGCCTCCGATCCCTCCCATGCTGATGGCAAGAATTCAGTCATGGCCATGTGATGCCGCGTTGACAATCACCCTGTACATCGACTATAATCAGAAACTGCACCACGGGCACATAAGATAAATAGCAGAGGATCCACAATGCGAGATAAGAATTTTTTTTATGCAGCAAGATGTTATGTTCTGGGCTGTCCTACTTGAAATGGTCGTGCTATCAGATGGAATGGTAAGTCTTGAAAGAATATTGGATGTACACATGTAAAATGAAAAAAAGTGCAGGGCAATGGGGAAAGAGCAGGAAGTGGGATTAATTGGATAGCTCTTTCAAAGAGCCGCCACAGGCACGGTGGGGCGAATGGCTTCCATCAGTGCTGTAACATTCTAATATTCTATGAATCTATGATTCGGTTTCTACGATTCTGTAACAAGTTAGGAAGTGACAACATCCAAGCTTCGACAATTGTTGTATTTGCCTGGAGATCACTAAGCTGCTCATGTGCAAAGTTTTTCAATTGCTCCATTGTGCTTTTCCGTTTAGTTCTTCTCCATCTGATTGTCGGAGAGGCGATATAATGTGAGCATGTGACATTAAAATTAATGCCCAATTTATTAATATAAACCTGAGTGCACTATTACGTGACTGATTCATGATTGATTGATAATCGTAATAGGTGTAGAGCTCTAGGGTGCGCTAAGTTATCACATAGAGAAATTCGGTTGGTAGCGCCACCGATTAGCGCCTAAAGAGGCTGAGAAGTGGGGCGCTAGCCAATTTCCGGGCAGACACAAGTTGCATAGTGCCTCGCCCCATATTGAGCATGCATTTAACGCCAGCGCTAAATCTTAGCGCCCGCTGATGGGCGCAGGCTGATTATGACGTAATTTGAGTGTGCAACGCCTTTTGGGCGTCCCGGGCCTGAAATTCAGTGGCGCCCCCCTCCGTAGCACCTGCCGCTAATAGTGACAGCTTACCTGGAACCTTACCAAGTCGCTCTCGGACTGGAGGAGCATAATTTAAAGTGGACTGGTGTGGTTTAAAAGCGGTAGCTATTTTTGGAGCACAACTTCCTCGAGAGCTACAGAGAGTTGCTGAGCTGCACACTGAGAGCCATTTGACCACTGACCCAGTGCAGGCAGACGATCTTTAGCCTTCTGACCATCACCTTGCTGTTGGTGAGCCTTAACAACGGGGAACCTTCCTGTGGGCACTTATTATGGGGGCTGCATCGGTGGGGAACGTCCTGCAGCTGCATCATCTGCAAAGGGCACTGAGACGCAGGGAGAGAGGGGCAGGCATGGCCAGACAGAGGAGGGCCAACAGACGTCATCACACAGGACCTTATGCTGGCAGGGTTTTGCGTCAGCACTTTTCCGACATGAGCATGTCGGAGGAGCAGTGTGTCCGAAGGTTGCGATTTACAAAGGAGATGGTGACTGAGCTGTGCCAGCTGCTTCGGACAGATCTGCAGCCTCAGATAAGGTGCAGGACATCTCTGTCAGTGGCTGTGAAGATGACTGTTGCCCTGAACTTCTACGCGACCGGCTCTTTTCAGGCTGCATCTGGGAACATAACCAGCATCTCGCAGTTTGCGGTTCATTGCTGCATCCGTCAAGTGACAGATGCCCTGTATAAAAGGAGGCAGCAGTACATCTCCTTCCCAATGACCCTGGACAAGCAGCGGGAGCGTGCAGAGGGCTTCGTACAATAGCGCACTTCCCCATGGTGCAGGGTGCCATTGACTGCACGCACGTGGCTTTGCGGACGCCTATTTTAAATCTGGAGGAGTTCTGCAACTGCAAGGGGTTCCATTCCATGAATGTCCAGCTGGTCTGTGACCACGGACAGCAGATCCTCGCAGTGAATGCGCATTTCCCAGGCAGCAGACATGACACCTTCATCCTGCGCCAGACTTCTGTAGCAGACATTTTCGAGGCCCCGGCTCACCCAGAAGGCTGGCTTCTCGGGGGCAAGGGCTATCCTCTGTGCCTGTGGCTGATGACCCCGCTCCGGATGCCCATTTCCCCTGCTGAAGAACACTACAATGTGAGCCATCAGGCGACGAGGAAGATTGTGTAGCACACAATCGGTGTGCTGAAGCAGCGGTTCCGCTGTCTGGACCATTCAGGAGGAGCACTGCAGTACTCGCCTGATCGAGTCTCGCACTTCGTGGTTGTTTGCTGCATGCTCCATAACCTCGCAATCCAACGTGCCCAGCCAATGCCTGCAGACATTGATGCACCAGCAGAGGAGGAGGGGGAGGAGGAGGAGGAGGAGGAGGAGCCCCAAGATGGGAGGGAGGGACTTTCTGGAAAGGCCGTGAGTCAGGGGCTCATCAGAAGTCATTTCTAGGCCCCTCTGACGGAATGCTTGTTGCCATTGCAAGAACCGAAATGAAACCAACCTCATACCCCCAAGCCTGTGAAGGGCAAAATGCATGTAAATAGCAGACATGGTCATTGTAAATGAATAAAGGGTTTTATTACAAAAAATCTGCTTCCTTCCAACATGATAAAACAAGACGGACAGAAATGTAAACTTAAACACAGACACGTTAGGCTCTCCCTCCCGTGAGATTGGTCAAATGATAAGTAACGATACAGACAGCTCCCTTGGGCTTGAATCGACCTCAACAGAGGCTTCAGGTCCTCCCTTCAGTTCTGGCCCCTGATGGGGATCTTGCTCTTTTGCGAGTCTGTCCCCGTCCCTCGCTGCAGCTCCTCCTTAAGGGGACCCCCGTGGCTGCAGCAAGGCTGGGGGAGGCCTGCTGACTGTCCCTGAGCACAGGTGCCCCTGAGGTGCGGCTTGGACGACCTCTGGGCCTAGAGGGCCCAGCTGCTGACTGCTCCACCTGTGCAAGGATGGAACCAGTCTGTCCTGCAGGTGGTGGCAGCTGCAGTGGAGAAGTGCCAGTGGTGGCAGCAGGAATGCTGTCATCTTGAGAGAGGACAGCACCTACCTGCTCCAACAACACACTGGCACTCCCACGGGGCAGCACTTCAGCATCCGGAGCAATCTGATGGAGCACAGATTGCTGGCCTGCTGTGGTGCTGTGAGGTCCCCGGGTAATCATGCCAGAGCCATCGAGGGTGGCAGCAGTCACTGGTCGCGTGGCCACAATATGCGGTTGCAGGAGACCAGCGAGTGACTGCGTGGCAGCACTGAGCACTTGCGTAGCAGGTGCCAGTGCTTCGGCGAAGCCCTGGACAGTCCTATCCATTACTTCGGCGAAGCCCTGGACAGGCCTTTCCAATGCTGACCCGAAGTCCTGCGCACTCCGGGCCTGTGCTGCACCGATGTCTTGGACACTCCTCGCCAGTGTCTCGATGGTTTCAGGCAACCTTGCCACTGCAGCCATGATCTCAGTGTGCATCCGGCCAGGCTGGGTGCTAATCTCAGTGAGAGCACGCACCTCCTCTGTGCTCTCTGCAGCAGCACTGGTGGCCTGACTCGCCGTCCGGGGAGACGGCCCCCGAGCTTCCCTTCCCCCCCTGCGTTGCTGCAGCCCGCTGGTGCCTGGCAATGAGTCCTCCTCCGAGCTGGCCCCCCCGCTCCCCTCTAGGGAAGGTGTGCCCCCGGTCCCCCATTGTGCTGGCTCGCCTGAGGCTGGTTCCGATGGGCCGGCTTTCTCCTGATCATTGCCTCTGGAGTCACTCATGGTGGCCACTTGAGGGCCCACCTCCTCACCGGACGAGTCAGCATCTGAAAGCAGGGAGGTACAGGAGTGGCTTTAGCGTGAGGACAGGGTGGCAGCGAGGGAGGCATGAGTGCTGCAATGAACAGTAGTGGATCGACAGGCAAGAATCATGCTGCTGGGGGTAAAAGTGGTAGGAGAGATTTCAAAAAGGGGAGAGCCTTACCATCGTAGGCCACTATGGGGCTGGCATGTCCAGAGGGGACAGGGTCAGTCAGCCAGTGTCCCATGATCCTCTGGACCCTTTCCTCCAGATCGCTGAGGATGTGGCGGTCAGGAAGGCCTCCACCAGTGCGCAACTGGTCGCGCCTGTTGCTGGCCAGCTTCGCCTGCATGAGAAAGGAAGGGAAGTGTTGAAACATCCTGCGCTAAGCAGACATCACCTGCCCCCCATGATTGAATAGCCCTATCATCCTACACTAAGCAGATATAACCTGCCCCCCATGGTTGAATAGCCCATGCATCCTGCACTAAGCAGACATCACCTTCCCCCCATGGTTGAATAGCCCATGCATCCTGCACTAAGCAGACATCACCTGCCCCCCATGGTCGAATAGCCCATGCATCCTGCACTAAGCAGACATCATCTGCCCCCCATGGTAGAATAGCCCATGCATCATGCACTAAGCAGACATCACCTGCCCCCCATGGTTGAATAGCCCATGCATCCTGCACTAAGCAGACATCACCTGCCCCCCATGGTTGAGTAGCCCATCCATCCTGCACTGAGCGGCATGTGCGTGTGTGTTTCCTAAAAGGGCCATGGGTGCTGGCTGACAGATGGCCTTTGGGGGTGCGGGCACCCTCTAGCCATGAAGTCAGGTGCAGGTGGAGGATGAAGATGATCGTGGAAAAGGCACTCACCCTGACGACCCGAGTGAGGTCGTTGAACTTCTTCCTGCACTGAACGGCTGTCCTGGGGACCAGGCTTCTGGATGCCACTCTGGTGGCCACATCCCTCCAGGCTCGCTGGAACTCTGCAGGTGGCGCCCTCCTCCCATCCTCAGGGTACAGAGTTTCTTGGCGGTGCTCAACAGCGTCCACAAAAATTTCAAGGGCCAGGTCTGTGAAGTGCTCTGCCCTCTGCCTCTGCCTCACCCGCTGCATGTCTTCAGAAGCTGTTGCGCCTCTGGCAAGTCTGCGCTGAATTTAAGTCATGCCAGGAAGTGCTGTGTCTGGTGATCCTAATTGACCTGCCCCTTTAAGAGCTGTCCGGCGCCAGTGTGTCTCGGGGTCAGTGATTATTGACAGCACCTGCGCTGCGCCTGGCAAACGCGAAATTGGGTTGCGCCGCCGGGTTAGCGCCTTAGGAGTCCCGTGCAGCACCTGATTTAATGCCGCAATCACCATCAGAGGCGCGACTACCCAATATCATGCTCGGTGGCGCTAAATTGCGTCTGGCGCTAAACTTAGCGCTTCGCCAGTACTAGCGCCCCAAACAGGGCATTAATATTGATCAATGTTTTCAATGGGAGACTCGATCGGCACTTGTGGGAAATAAACTTGCTAGGTGGGGGAAAATTCGGTATCGCCCCATTTGGGGCACCATTACTGGCGGTGCGCAAAGTTTAGCGCCTGGCACTAATTATCGCCTCTGGCAGCAAACTTGGCTGGAGGTGATTGGAGCGCTAAATCAGGTGCTTCACACCTGTCTTAAGGCGCAAAGGCCGAGAGCGAGGCGCTACTTCAGAGCGCTGGCGAAGCAAGGAAGGGCCAATCAAAATAAACCTGCAATGTGCTGCTCAGTACTCAAAACTCCTTCACACAGCGTTGAATCTCTCCAGAAGTCTCTCGCTCTCTCTCTCTCTCAGAATGCGTGGTGCAAAAATGTCACCGACGAAAAAAGGCAGGAAGCGGTCGCCTTTAAATAGCGCTCCCCCAGTCCCTTTCTGACAGCATATCGCTCCCCTCAACCTGTCGTTGCTAGCGGCAGGTGGTAAGGCAGGGGGCGCCACTCAATGTCCGGTCCAGGGCGCTAACGGGACGTTGCGCACTCAACTGACGTCATGACCTGCCGGCGCAGGAGATCGTGGCGGTAGTGTTTCGCACCGCCGCAAAATGTCCAGTTAATTTCACGAGCGGCACAACCATCGCGGCGCCCGGCATCTAGTTGCTTTGCACCCCACTTGGTGCCCTCTAACGGCACTAACGGGAGGCGCAAACAACTGAATTTTTCACCCTATGAGTAGGAATTTCTCCACTCAGAGGGTTGTGAATTTTTGGAATTATCTGCCCCAGATGGTTGTGCCTGCTGAGTCTTTGAGTATGTTCAAGGCAGACCCTAACTCTCTGTAGCTTTACTTAGTATTGCATTACATAGGACATACGGCACATACACAGGACATTCGGCCCAAACAGTCGATGCCTGCATTTACGCTCCACTCGAGCCTCCTCCTTTCTTTCTTCATCTAACTCTATCAGCGTAACTCTCTATTCCCTTTCCCTCATATGCTTATCTAACCGCCCCTTAAATGTATCTAACCTATTCATCAGAACAACTCACCCTGGTAGCGAATTCCACATTCTCACCACTCTCTGGGTAAAGTTCAGATAATCGGCTTTTAGTGATGTTGGTTGAGGGAAAAATATTGGCTACTTCACTGGGCAGAAGTCCTCTGATCTTCCTCAAACTAGTGCCGTGAGTTCATTTACGTCCATCTGAGAGGGCAGACGGGGCCTCGGTTTAACATCTCATCCGAAAGTGGGCACCTCCGACACTGCAGCACTCCCTAAGTACTGGCAGTCGTCCACTGAGAGAGCATTATTGTATAAATCTACAACGCTCTCACTCAGATACTTTCAGACATTAGTCGATGTAATACCATTTCTTATTCAGGGCATTTGCCCACATCAATACTTTCCCTGGATGAACCGTCGAGTGTAATGCTGATCGGAAGACTAGTTTCCTTCACTTTAAGCTGTCAGCGACCCGGTTGGAAAATTTATCTCCATGAATCCAGCTCCAGGTTTAAAGATAAGGATGTCCGTTCCAACTTTCTTTGGGATGCTAAATCAATGATAAATGGAAACAGCTTCACATGTCAATGCATGGTCACTAACAATTCTTAATTTACAGCCTTCTGGACTCAACATAGAGTTCAACAATTTCAGGCCATATTCTCTGCCCCTATTCTTTTTTTCCTTTTATTTCTTTATATATTTCTCTCTCACATGGCAACTGTCTTTCATTCGGCCAGTGCCACTTACACTTCGACTAGAGCCACATCGGTGGCAAAAACTGGAAGGCAGATTATTATCTGAACGGCAATAGATTGGAAGAAGGGGAACTGCAACGAGACCTGGGTGTCCTTGTGCACCAGTCATTGACGGTAAGCATGCAGGTGCAGCAGGAGGTTAAGGAGGCAAATGGTATGTTGGCCTTCATAGCGAGAGGGTTTGAGTACAGGCACAAGGATGTCTTGCTGCAATTGTACAAGGCCTTGGTGAGACCACACCTTGAGTATTGTGTGCCGTTCTGTTCGCCTTATCTGAGGAAGGATGTTCTTGCCATGGAGAGAGTGCAGCGAAGATTCACCAGACTGATACCTGGGATGGCAGGAATGAAGTATGAGGAGAGATTGGGTCGATTAGGCTTATATTCGTTGAGTTTAGAAAAATGAGAGGGGAACTAATTGAAACTTATAAAATTCTAACCGGAGTAGACAGACTAGATGCACGAAGGATGTTCCTGATGGCGGGGGAGTCCAGAACCAGGGGTCACAGTCTAATGATAAGGGGTAAACCATTTAGGAGAGAGATGAGGAGGAATTTCTTCACCCAGAGAATGGTGAAGCTGTGGAATTCTCTACCACAGAAGGCATTTGAGGCCAACTTATTAAATATATTGCAGAAGGAGTTAGATATTTTTTTTAAGACTAAAGGGATCAAGGGATATGGGGAGAAAGCAGGGACAGGGCACTGAATTTGGAAGAGACGCCATGATCTCATTAAATGGCGGAACAGTCTCGAGTGGCCGAATGGCCTACTCCTGCTTCTATCTTCCATGTTGCTATGTTTCTCTGTTCCTTAACTTGTCCTATTACCATCTCTTTTTGCCTTGCACCATCTCTTAATGTCTCTTAATCTCTCCTGCCTTCCATCCTATCGCAGACCTTCCCTTTTGTTCTTTACTCCCCTCCCCACTTTCCCTGCCCCTGCACTTGCTATAAACCTGTTCCATCTTCAGCTTTTCTCATTTCTGACGAAGGGTCATCGATCTGAAACGTGAACTGTGTTTCTCTCTCTGTTGGATCCGTGGTTCAATGGATAAATAATCACACGGATGCTGTACATTATCAAATAACAGGTCTTTACTGGAGGAGGGTAATCTCTGGACTGGGGGTACAGAGGCATGCGCAAAGCTTATATACCGGTGTGGTCACTGCCGGTACTACAGTATACAGGAGCTGTAAAAGTAGTTCTGACTTAAAGGCACATACACTACAATTCCTCCCCTTTTAGATTAATAATACCCCCTAATATTCAAATAACAATTAACATTTTTACATGTACATTAAACAACAAATGTCCATTTATAGATTCAATCTTTGCGGCATCTTCCTGACCCTTTCAGGATAACGCCTTTCCAGAGGTTCTTGTTCTTGCTGCAGAGGCGATTCTGGCCGCTTTTCATTGGGTAGTTCATCGGGTTCCACTGCTACTGGGTCTGAAGTAGATACTACCGGTATGTCGGGTTCATCCCCAGGTACTCGGGACATGAGGTTGATGCATTCCTGTGACGCTAAGATCTGATCGACGTGGCATCTCACAATGTTCTCCCCGAAATCCACTGTGTACATCAATGGCCCCTGCCTTGTACATATCGTTCTGGGTTGCCACTTCTCTGTTCGATAGTCACGGGCCAAGACTGGTTGCCCTACATTGAAGCTCCTTGTCGGCTTCTCATTGATGTGTTGGAATTGTTTGTCCTCAACATTTCTTCGCACATTTGTTCTGAGCAAGTCCAGACGAGATCTCAAACTTCGGTTAAAGAATATCATGGCCGGGGTCTGGTTGATAACTGCATGTGTCACGTTTTGGTAGGCTAATAAGAAATTGTCCATCTTATGCTGCAGTGGAATTTCATCATCGCACATGGCCTTTATCGCCTTCTTAAAGGTTTGTACGAACCTCTCAGCCAATCCATTTGTGGCTGGATGATATGGGGCGGATGTGTAATGCCTTACCCCATTCCTTTTCATGAATTTTTGGAACTCGTCGGATACAAACTTTGGTCCATTATCAGAGCAAATCTGCTCTGGCAAACCGTTTCTGGCAAATATGGTCCGTAGGACTGCAATCGTTTTCTCTGTAGTGGTTGAAGACATTTTTATCACCTCAGGCCACTTTGAATGAGCATCCACTGCTATTAAGAACATTGAGTCCATGAATGGACCAGCGAAATCAATATGCACCCGTTGCCATGGAGAGGGGGGCCACTCCCAGGGGTGTAGAGGGGCATGTGGTGGTGCATTTTGGACCTTCTGGCATCCTAAGCAGCTCTTAGTTAGTTCCTCGATTTGTTGAACGATTTCCAGCCACCACACATAAGCCCTAGCAAGGCTTTTAATTTTCACTCCCCCCAGATGACCTTCATGTAGCTCATTTAGCACTCTCTCCCTTAACTTGGGTGGAATCAGCACTCTGGATCCACACATCAATGTCCCCTGGCATACTGACAGCTGTTCTCTTCTGGATGAGAATGCTGGCAACAGTGAGTCGCCATGTGTTGGCCATCCCCTCACCGTCAATTCATATACCCATGACAGCGTCGGATCATTGCGGGTCTCCTTCTCTATATCCGCGTTTGTTACTGGCAATCGTTCAATTATCGACGAATAATATATCTCCATAGGGTCCACTGCTGGTGCATCCTCCACAGTAGGCAGTGGCAGGCGCGATAGCCCATCAGCGTTCCCATGCTGTTTCGTGCCTTTATATTCTATTTCATATTGATTCGCCCCTAGAAACAGGGACCATCTTTGTAACCGCTGTGCAGTCATTACTGGAACGCCCTTCTTAGGATTAAAGATGGAGACAAGTGATTGGTGGTCAGTCAGCAAGGTGAACTTCTGCCCATGCAGATAGTGGGTGAATTTTTTTACTCCCCATACTAGGCTGAGGGCCTCCCTGTCAATCTGGGCGTAGTTGCGCTCGGCTGAGGTTAGTGACCGAGACGCAAAGGCTACTGGCCTCTCCAACCCGTCTGGGCATTTGTGCGACAGCACTGCTCCAATACCGTAGGGTGATGCATCACATGCCAAACGAATTGGTAGTGCTGGGTTGAAATGGGCCAACACCTCTTTTGATGCGATCAATTCTTTACACTTCTGGAAAGCTCGTCTACGTTCGTCACCCCACTTCCATGGTACCCCTGTTTGCAGTAGGGTGTTCTGCGGGTGTAATACCGTAGACAAATTTGGTAAGAACTTGTGGTAATAGTTTACCAGCCCGAGGAACGACCTCAGTTGTGACACATTTTCCGGTGCTGGAGCCTTGACTACTGCCTCAATCTTGTCAGGGGACTTATGTAACCCCTCTTCATCGATGACGTGGCCACAATACGAGATCTGTTTCTGGAAAAACTCGCACTTGTGGCGATTAGCTTGTAGCCCATACTCCTTTAATCTGGTGAGCACCTTCTCCAAGTTGGTCAGGTGATCACCGTCATTTTCGCCCGTGAGCAAGATGTCGTCCAAATATCACTGGGTCCCTGGAATCCCTTGCAGGACCTGATCCATCGCCCTTTGCCAGATAGCCAGAGCCGAGGCTACTCCAAACACCAGCCGGTTATATTGATAGAGACCTTTATGAGTGTTGATCGGAAGGTAATGTTTCAAAGCTTCTTCTACCTCCATTTGCAAGTATGCCTGGGCTAGATCAATTTTGGTGAAGCATTTACCTCCAGATAGCGAGGCAAAAATATCCTCAATTCGTGGAAGCGGATATTGCACCTTGTGAAGGACTGGGTTCACTGTCACCTTAAAATCCCCACAAATGCAGACCTTCATTGGTTCCCCAGGCGTATTACTCAACGACCTCTTCATTACAGGAACGATAGGTGGAGCCCACTCGCTCCAGTCCACTTTGGACAGTGCTCCTGAACGTTCCAACCCTTCCAGCTCTGCTTCAACAGCTGGTCTGATCGCATAAGGCACTGGTCTGGCCTTCAGAAACTATGGGCTTGCATTTTCCTCTATTTTAATCGTTGCTGTTATTCCTTTTAGTGTTCCTAGTCCCTCCTGGAACACTTCTTTTGCATCAGTTAGCATTTTTGACAGACGTCCAGGTGTGACGTCATCATCCTTTTTGGCCTCAACCTTCAGTGCCTGTATGGAATTCCATCTAATTGTATCTTCCAGATCCATTCACGTCCTAGCAGTGGTGGTCCTCCATTTGGCAATACATATATATCCATTTTAGGTATTTCCTGGCTTTTTTATGTCATTTTCACCCTTATTTTTCCTTTGGGGCAGACGTTTTGCCCCGTATACGTCTTCAAGACAATCTCTGTAGCTTTCAAGGGTATGTGTGAAAATAGCCACTTGTAGTCTCTTTGATTTATGACTGTTAGAGCTGATCCTGTGTCCAATTACATTTCCACTTGGACTCCGTCTATCTTGAGTGTAACCCAGATAGTCTAGTGATCCTCCATTTCGGTTACCTTATGTAGTTTCAGACAACCCTGCTCCTTGTTTCCAGAGTCTGTGTCACTTTTCTGTTCGTCTGCACCACTGTCCATCACCTGATGTACCTTTTTGTACTTCTCCTGTGGAGATTTCTTACTGTTTTTTTCTTCCCAGACCTGCAGACTCTTGCTATATGTCTTGCTTTCCCACACTGTCTGCACACTTGGTCCATGAACCAACAATCTTTCTGGTCATCTGTTGTTCTGCTGCAGCGATAGCACTTCCCTGTTCCATTGGACATTTCATTGGTGCCAGATTCTTGCGGTCTCCGTTGTATCTCTGCAGCGCCCCTTGCGGCTGCTTCGTGTGATACTGCCATACCGAAAGCTTTGTCCAGCGCAATGTCCTGTTCCGATAGAAGCCATTTCTGCGTTCCTTCACTTTGTAGCCCACACACAAACTTGTCCCTTAACGTATCCGCTAGTCCTGCTCCAAACTGGCAGTGTTTCGATAGCTTGCGCAGTTCCGTTAGGTACTCAGCATTGCTTTCGTCTTTGTGTTGGTTCCTTTTATGGAACTTAAATCGTTCTGCTATCAGCAGCGGTGTGGGGTGTAAGTGATCCTGTAGGATTTCTACTATGCTTTCAAAATTCTTGTTTACCGGCTTCTCTGGGGTTATTAGATTTCGCAGTAACCAAAAGTTTTTGCACCAATGGAATTTAACAGAACCAATGCTTTATTAGCATCTGGCACTTCATTCACCCTGCAGTATACCTCAAAACGTTCCACATATGTCGCTCAATCTTCGACTTCATTGTCGAACGTAGAGATACTGCCACTCTTCGGCATCCTTGGGTGTGCGTTAAGTATCACCAATGGCGCCTCCCGCACTTCCCCTTCTTCACCGCTGCCACAAAATGGCGTCTCCCGCGCTTTCCTTCCTTCCCGCGCACGCCCTTCTTCTCCGCTGCGGCTTCTCAAAATGGCATCTCCCACGCTCTTCCTTCTTCTCCACGGCTCAATGGCGTCTCCCGCTCTCTCCCTGCTTCTCCATGGCTCAATGGCGTCTCCCGGTCTCTCCCTGCTTCTCCGCAGCTCAATGGCGTCTCCCGCGCTCTCCCTGATTCTCCGCGGCTCAATGGCGTCTTCCGCTCTCTCCCTGCTTCTCTGCGGGTCAATGGCGTCTCCCGCGCTCTCCCTGCTTCTCTGCAGCTCAATGGTGCCTCCCGCGCTCTTCCTTCTTGTCCGTGGCTCAATGGCGTCTCCCCTTTCTTCACCCCGCGGACCCTGTTCAGCCTGTGATCCCTGGCTGTGCTCTGTGTGTTCTTCTTTTGATATTTTTCGACTCCGCTCATTCTAGAACCCGACTATTTCTTACCCTCTCTCTCTCCGGTTTGTTTAATTTTCCTCGACGCCGCTCGGTGTTCAACCCCCGGCTGTGCCCTGCGCTCTTCACCCTCTGTCTTACCCCGTCGACGCTGCTCGGCTCTCTCTCCACCATCGGTCGGCTCCAGCCTCCTCTGCTGGGGAAGGGTCTGCGCGGGACCTGTCATCGGTCTCTTACTGCTCCTTTTGGCTGGGGAACCAAGCCTGGCTCTCCACAGCCTCCCCTGCGAAGTTGGATCTCTGCCTGACTGCTGGGCGGTTGCTCATGGTCGATGCCTGTGTTCCTGGCCTCGGCTATTTTTTTTTCTTTCTTTTATGTTGCAGGTAGATTCGAATCGACACTCGTCGCCACTGTTGGATCCATAGTTCAATGGATAAATAATCACACGGATGCTGCACATTAACAAATAACAGGTCTATACTGGAGGAGGGTGATCTCTAGACTGGGGTACAGAGGCATGCGCACAGCTTATATACCGGTGTGGTCACTGCCACACTACAGTATACAGGAGCTGTAAAAGTAGTTCTGTCTTAAAGGCACACACACGACACTCTCCACAGTTTCTGCCTGACCTGCTGAGTATTTCCAGCATTTTCTCTTTTTAATTTGATAAATGGCCCAGAAATTCGGGTCCCAACACGTGAGTACGCACGGGGTATTCATGCGTAGACCTAACGAAAGTGCCGGTTTTATGCATGCACTGTGCATGCACGGGAAACCGGCACTTCTGTTCCCTTGGAAGAAGGGGTTCAGAAGTCGAACGCATGCGCCGGCGAGGCAGCGCGTGTGCATCGAACTTACAGGTTTTTCCGGGAGGGTAAGTCTCCAGCAGTTACACTTTTAAAAAGCAGGTGCAAGGCCTGCTTTTAACAAGGTAAGTGATGAATTAATTAAAATTTAAAAAAAATTTCCACAGGTTTATTATTTTTAAATACTTTAAAGAAAGGTAAGTTTATTTTTAGCCCCGTTAGAAAATGTAATTTTTTTTACTAAAAATTAAATTATTGTTTAAAATAGTTATTTCATGTAATTTATAGTTTATTTTAAGAATATAATTTTTAAAACATTTATTTGAGGTTTTAGTGATGTTTTGGGGCTGAAAGTATTTATAGGTTTGACAGCTCTTCCTGTCAAACTTATGAATGAAGCATTCCCTGCTACCATTGGCTCTGCATGGCCCACGTGATCCCAGGGGACGCAACAAACTAATTGCGCCCCTGGGATATGCAAGCACTGCGCGCCGGCAGTTGGAGGAGGCCCAGGATCAGAATCCGATGCGGGCGCACAGCACAATGGCCGGCGTGCCAGGTAAGTGCAGGTAACCGTGGGAAGCCCCCGACCCGAATTTCTGGGCCATTATGTTTGTGCTCATTGTGAAATAATTAGTGCTAACCCTGTGTGTATAAGTTTACAACAGTCACATTGATAAAGTACATTTGTTTTCCTGAATCTGTGGAGCATCGCCTCATGCATAGGTAGCTGAATTTTCAAAAAGCTGCAAAATCAGTTACCTGAGCCTGAATTAATAATGTGCCTTTAAATCCATGTTACTCAGACGTTGTTCCCAAGCCGACGCTCTACTTGGACCCTCCACCGGGTATGGTTATATGTGGAGAAACCGTTACATTCATTTGCAAGACTCGGATTCCAGGTTTCAGACATTTATTCTTCAAAGAGCAAATTATATTGGATTTCCGTTACAACCCCAAGGATACTTACAACACGACATTTGTCATCCACAAGGCAAGGATAACTGACACTGCGAACTATCGTTGCAAGTATATAAAAAACCTCAATGGGGTTATGATAGTTTCAGCACTAAGCAAACCGGTGCAGCTAGTCGTAATAGGTAAGAAACCATCGTCATATACTTTTAACAGTGAAATATTTGATGCAAATATTTATTGAAAGCTGAGCTTTAAAAAATATTTGATGATACCACATCAATTTCAATGAATAAATTATCTCCGCTTATAACGGTTGTGACATGAAACGTGCATCTCGAGCATTGAGGCAACAATAAGTTATTTCGAACTGATCAGCATAGTGCAACCCTGATGCATCGGAACCTACAATAATTTACCTGGAAGTTGGGTTGGTGCGTTGATCACTCTGTGGAGATTATTTTACTGGGTGCAATGGCGTAAAATGGCCAATTTCGACTGATTCAGTAGAACGGGAAATCAAGCATGTCTTGGCTCAAAGTTATAATTCGCTGCTTTAACCGCTGTTCTTGCTAGATGTTTGGTCCAAATGGCTTGCTAGGCCATTTCAGAGGGCATTTAAGAGTCAAGCACATTACTGTGGGCCTGGAGTCACATATAGGCCATGTGATAATAATAATAACTTCCAGGAAGTTATGTCATCACTTCCTGTGAACTGTGAACTATGAACTAGGAACTGTGTACATCCCTCACGTCCTGTCATATGTCACTTCCTGTTGGACTGGTATAAATACTGGTCTGTTCAGTATTGTAAGAGGCTTCTACCAGAGGCATGGTAAAGACCTCTCTTGTATATAGTGTGTTTATAAGTTACTTAAAGCTTACTTTAAAGTTACTTGATGGTAAGACTCCTTTTTCTTACATTAATTTAAGTAACTTAGTATTTACACTCACAAATACTAGACCTTCGGACAGACTCAGAGTTAAGGATCCAGGGAACCACCCATTATGGAGAGAATCCTTAGACCTATTCGTCTGGACTTGGACCCGAATACACAAGCAGCTGGCAGGGTATGGAAGCATTGGTACCATACTGTTGAGAATTTTCTGGATGAATGTAAAGCGGATGCTCCTGCTAGATTGAGGATACTTATCAATTATGTTACCCCAAAAGTGTTTGAATATGTTGATGAATGGGATAATTACGACGAGGTGATTCGGGCACTTAAGAAACTGTATGCCAAGACCCCAAATGAGGTCTATGCTAGACATCTACTGGCCACAGCCCAACAAGGGCCAGGGGAATCGATTAATGAATTCCTTCAAGGACTTCGCAGGCTCAGCATAGATTGTAACTTTCAGGCAGCCTCAGCTGAGCTGTACCGCGGAGAAATGATTTGTGATGATTTCATCTGCGGGATTGCCTCTCCATTTATACGCCAGCGTCTACTAGAAAGTGAAACACTTGAGCTACAAAAAGCTTTTGACCTAGCTTGTTCTCTGGATTTGGCAAAGAGAAATGCAGACCTCTATCAGCTGCACAGATCTCGATCTGCTGCTGTAGCTGCAACCAGACAATTCAAGCGGTCTCAGGTCAACCCTATCATGGGGGAATCTAATTCTGATAATTCTGATGAAGAAGAGGAGGATGACCCCACTTTAGCAGCCTCTTGGCAATCTAGGAAGGAATGCTTCTTTTGTGGAGATGCTTTTCACCCTAGGAAAACCTGCCCTGCTCGCAATGCAATCTGCAGTTATTGCAAAAAAAAAAGGACACTTTGCTAAAGTTTGCCTATCAAGGGCCTCTACGAGGGCCAATCGAGCTAAGGCCTACCGAACTGCCCCAATTAGGGCCTATCAAGATGCTCCAGCTAGGACCTATCAAGTTTCCTCTCGAGCTCTCTCCCGAAGAAGCACACCGAGAGATTTAGCCACTCTCTGTGCAACGACACCAATTACAGCTGCTTGCCCACAGAACCTGTCTCATGCAGCCACAAAAATTTCAATTAAAGGGCATACCTTAGATGCCTTAATTGACTCAGGAAGTACTGATAGTTTCATTAAGGAACAGATTGTTCCGAAATTGAAACTACATGTCTTCCCATCGGACCAGGCAATTGCGATGGCTCAGTCATCACTTAATACCAGAATCTCCGGCTTTTGTGTTGTTGATATGACACTTCATGGTCGTATGTATCCCTCCACCCGACTTTCGGTGCTCAAGGACTTATGTAGTGATCTCCTCTTAGGGCTGGACTTCCAAAAACAGCATAAGAAACTCACCATTGAGTTTGTTGGATCCAAACCCGGACTTACTATTTCTAATATACCGTCTAAATTACCGTTTTGTGCATTGTCAGCAGCTTCACTTGATGAATCCTCATTATTTGCCAGTATTCCGCCTGGATGCAAACCAATAATAACGAAATCGCGGCGCTTTAATCAGGAAGACCAATCTTTTATTGCGGCTGAAATCTCTCGACTTCTAGCAGAGGATATCATCGAACCATATTCGTCGCCCTGGCGGGCTCAAGTCGTCATTGTCAAGAACCCTCTAAAACCTCACAAACAGCGACTATGCATCGATTATTCGCAAATCATCAATCAATATACCGACTTGGATGCCTACCCATTGCCACGCATTGATGATATGGTTAATAAACTGGCCGAATACAAAGTGTTCTCAACTTACGATTTAAGAAGTGCCTATCATCAGGTACCCTTGAAGGTCTCAGATAAGCAGTACACGGCCTTTGAGGCTAATGGACGGCTGTACCAATTTCGTCGCCTCCCATTCGGGGTTACTGATGGAGTGGCTGTCTTCCAACGGGCAATGGATGGCCTGGTTAAGCAGGAAAGCCTAAGGGACACTTTTCCCTATCTTGATAACATTACCATTGCAGGTCACGATCAACAGGAACACGACGCCAACCACCAAAAATTTCGGGATGCCCTCCATTGCCGTAATTTGACCCGGAATGAATCCAAATCTGTTGCATCGCAACTGACCATCAACATCCTTGGCTACTGCATAGGCAATGGTATCATTAAGCCAGACCCAGAAAGACTTCGCCCGCTCCAAGAGCTCCTGTCACCTAAGAATCCGGCTTCTTTACGTCGGGCTCTCGATCTGTTTGCATACTACGCTAAATGGATTCCTCATTTTTTGGACAAAATCCAACCCTTGCTGCATGCTAGATCATTTCCACTGGGAACAGCGGCTGTTGCAGCATTTAACCTTCTCAAAAAACAGTTGGAGAAAGCGGCTCTTCACTCCATCGATGAGAATCTCCCTTTCGTGGTAGAATGTGATGCCTCAGAGGAGGCGATCTCGGCTACTCTGAATCAGGAAGGTCGTCCTGTAGCATTTATGTCCAGGACCTTACAAGGTGCCGAGCTACATTATCCTCCGGTTGAGAAAGAAGCCACAGCCATCATAGAGGCAGTACGGAAGTGGAACCATTTTCTAGCTCGCCAGCACTTTACATTGATCACGCACCAACGATCAGTCACCTTCATGCTCGATAATCGAAAACGAACCAAAATTAAGAATAATAAAATACAACTTTGGAGGATGGAACTGGCCTCTTTTGGTTATAACATTCTCTATCGGCCTGGCAAGGAGAAAGTGGCCCCGGACACCCTCACACGGACATTCTGCTCCACTATGTCAGCCTCTACTCTCATGGATGTCCACAATGGATTGTGTCAGCCTGGCGTTACGCGCATGCTACATTTCGTACGATCACGGAATCTCCCTTTTTCCACTGGAGATGTAAAGAAAATATGCTCAGAATGCCGGCTTTGTGCGGAATTAAAACCTCAGTTCTTCCGCCCCTCAGATGGTATACTCATACATGCAACCCAACCGATGCAATGACTTAGCATCGATTTTAAGGGCCCAGTGCCCTCTTCAACTCGGAACACATATTTGCTCACCGTGATCGACGAATATTCATGTTTTCCGTTTGCCTTCCCCTGCTCCAATATGCTGGCGTCCACAGTAATCTGCTGCCTTGAGCAGGTATTTTCTCTCTGTGGCATGCCGGCTTATATTCACTCAGATCGGGGTCCATCCTTTATGTCAAGGGAACTCAAGGACTACCTCTCAGAACGGGGAATTGCTACAAGCAAAACAACACCATACCATCCCATCGGAAATGGGCAGGTAGAGAGGTATAACGGTATCATCTGGAATTCCGTACGTCTCGCTTTAAGATCTCGGGGCCTACCAGACCAGCAATGGGAAACAGTGCTTCCGGATGCATTGCACTCTATACGGTCCCTGCTTTCAACAGCCACAAATACTACACCTCATGAGTGGTTCTTTGGATTCCAGCGTCGCTCATTTCATGGGACATCACTCCCGTCATGGCTAATTACTCCTGGACCTGTATTACTCCGAAGATACGCTCGGACGTCTAAAAATGACCCTCTCGTAGACGAGGTCGAACTAACCAATGCCAACCCCACCTATGCAAACATACGATATTCCGACGGCCGAGAATCTACCGTATCATTACGGGATCTGGCTCCCTGCCCACCAGGACCTAGTGGGACATCGGGTGATGGCATTTCACCAGGAAACACTTGGGGCCTATCGGGTACCCCTCTCCAGGATCCTGATCGGACACCAACTAGCTTGGTGCCGGCAGAACCCCGTACTCAAGGTTGCGACCCTCCCAGTACCACGCATGAAAGTACTGATCCACCACAGACCAGCTCTGCACCTCCCTCTGAACAGAGGCAGTCCGACTTTGAAACTATTGGGGCTCGTACTCGAAGCCATGATCTCCCCGACCCTTCACAGGGCAATCCAGGCAACACAGACTCTGAACAATGGCCAACCACATGTAAGCGGACCAGTGACCCTCTACAATGGGAATCCAAACGGGTGCGACTCTTCCTTGTTCGGCGGCTGCGGACCAAAAGGTAGATCACAGCCTCCTAATCCTGCAGGAGGGAAGAATGTGATAATAATAATAACTTCCGGGAAGTTATGTCATCACTTCCTGTGAACTGTGAACCATGAACTATGAACTGTATACATACCTCACTTCCTGTCATATGTCACTTCCTGCTGGACTGGTATAAATACTGGTCTGTTCAGTATTGTAAGAGGCTTCTACCAGAGGCATGGTAAAGACCTCTCTTGTATATAGTGTGTTTATAAGTTAATTAAAGCTTACTTTAAAGTTAATTGATGGTAAGACTCCTATTTCTTACATCAGGCCAGACCGTGTAAGGATGGTGGATTTCTTTCCCTAAACGACATTTGTGAGCCAGATGGGTTTCTGTGACAAACCGTTAGTTTCATGTAGTTAGATAGAAATATAGAAACATAGAAGATAGGAGCAGGAGTAGGCCATTCGGCCCCTCGAGCCTCCTCCGCCATTTAATGACATCATGGCTGATCATCCAAATTCAGTACCCTGTCCCTGCCTTCTCCCCATATCCCTTGATCCCTTTAGCCTTAAGAAATATATCTAACTCCTTCTTGAATATATTTAAAGAATTGTCCTCAACCGCCATCTGTGGTTGAGAATTCCACAGGTTCACCAGTCTCTGGGTAAAGAAATTCCTCCTCATCTCATTCCTAAATGGCTTGCCCCTTATCTTTAGACTGTGGCCCTTGGTTCTGGACTCCCCCTTCATCAAGACCATCCTTCCTGCATCTAGTATGTCTAGTCCTGTTAGAATTGTATAATTTTCAATGAGATCCCCTCTCATTCTTCTGAACTCCTGTGAGTATAAGCCCAATCGACCCAATCTCTCCTTATACTTCATTCCTGCCATCCCAGGTATCAGTCTGGTGAATCTTCGCTGCACTCCCTCCATGGCAAGAACATCCTTCCTCAGATAAGGGGACCAAAACTGCACACAATACTCAAGGTGTGCTCTCACCAAAGCCCTGTACAACTCAGCAAGAGATCTTTGCTCCTGTACTCGAATCCTCTCGATATGAAGGCCAACATACCATTTGCCTTCTTAACTGCCTGCTGCACCTGCATGCTTACCTTCAGCGACTGGTGCACAAGGACACCCAGGTCTCGTTGCACTTCCCCTTCTCCCAATCTATTGCCGTTCAGATAATAATGTGCCTTCCTGTTTTTGCCACCGAAGTGGATAACCTCGCATTTATCCACATTATACGGCATTTGCCATGCATCTGCCCAGTCACCCAACCTGTCCAAATCATACTGGAGTTTCTCAGCATCATCCTCACAGCACACACGCCCACCCAGCTTTGTGTCGTCTGCAAACTTGGAGATATTACATCTAGTTCCCTCGTCCAGATCATTAATATATATTGTGAATAACTGGGGTCCTGGCAACAAATCCCTGCGGTACCCCACTAGTCACTGCCTCCCACTCAGTATAAGATCCGTTCATTCCTACTCTTTGCTTCCTGTCTGCCAACCAATTCTCTATCCAAGTCAGTACCTTGCCCCCTAACCCATGTGCCTTAACTTTACCATTACTGAAACTGGCTTTTTAACTCAAGCTCTATTTAATGAACTGAATTAAAAGTTCCCTGCTACCCTGGTGGGATTGGGAACTCAGGCCTCTGTCTTACTAGTCCATTAACCATAAACACTATGCTACTGCTGCCAATATAAGAAGGCTAGCTAGGAGGACCTTCTCCTGCTTATCTCCGATGACTGCCATTTACTTGGTTTTTCTATCATTGACCCGAGATCAATTTAACCTGAATTTGTATTTGTTTTTAGAGGGAGATCATATATATGTAGGTGAATTAATGTTTTCCATGATTACTGTACTAAATAGAGCTATTTGTCGTACTCTGTCATAAACACCATTTATCCCTGGGGATTGATTTGATTTGAGCTCTTTGTAGCTAGCCGAGATCTTCTAGATCATTCATTTGGAAGTCATTCATGTTGAACACTCTCTTTCCCGAGGGCTTGCTGCTCATCTTTACTCTTCCTGTGCATTGCAGACCAACTCCCGAAGCCTACAATCTCCGTGGGCCCCACGGCTGGTGTAGTTACAGTGGGAGAGAATGTAATGATCACCTGCAGTGGTCTCACGCGTTACTCTGGTGACAGATATTATTTATAAAGAGAGGATGGGGCGAATCACATTCGCCAAAGGAATGTCTCAGCATCGGAGCATGCAGAAACCTTCATCATCACAACCATGAGCACAAATGACACTGGAAAGTGCACATGCAGTTATCAAACAATGATAGACAAGAAAGCACAAATGTCCCCAAGCAGTGATCCGGTGCAGATAACTGTGGAAGGTGAGTAGCATTAAAAGATTTTGTAAAGGTGGTTACTAATAAAGACCCATTTAAACATTGCAACTTACATTTTGGCAATATATTTTCAAAGTGACTATTTTCTGTCTATCCTGGTGGTGGCCTATGTTAATCACTAACAAAAGAAATAAAATAACAATCAGGATGAAATTCTTTGCAATTTCATTGAAACTTATACAATTCTGTCAGGACTGGACAGACTAGATGCAGGAAGGATGTTCCCGATGGTCGGGGAGTCCAGAAACAGGGGTCACAGTCGAAGGAAAAGGGGTAAGCTATTTACATAAGAACATAAGAAATAGGAGCTGGAGTAGGCCAATCGGCCCCTTGAGCCTGCTCCGCCATTCAATAAGATCATGGCTGATCTGATCCTAACCACCAATCCACTATCACAGAACCATCTCCTGAATCTAACAGAATTAGACACACGAAATAGGCGCAGGATCAGGCTACACGGCCCCTGGGCCTGCTCCGCTACCCACAGGGCCATGACCGATTCGAAACTAGACTCATATCCAAATTCCTGCCCGCTCCCCGTAACCCTTAATTCCCTTTACTTCTAGGAAACTGTCTATTTCTGTTTTAAATTTATGTAATGATGTAGCTTCTACAGCTTTTTGGGGCAGCATATTCCATGGACCTACCACCCTCTGAGTGAAGTAGTTCCTCCTCATCTCAGTTTTGAAAGAGCAACCCCTTATTTTAAGATTATGCCCCCTAGTTCTATTTTTACCCATCATCGGGAACATCCTCCCCGCATCCACCCGATCCAACCCCTTCACAATGTTACATGTTTCAATAAGATCGCCTCTCATTCTTCTGAACTCCAATGAGTAGAGTCCTAATCTACTCAACCTCTCTTCAGATGTCCATCCCCTCATCCCCTGGATTAACCGAGTGAACCTTCTTTGCACTGATTCGAGAGCAAGTATGTCCTTTCTTAAGTATGGACACCAAAACTGTACGCAGTATTCCAGGTGCGGTCTCACCAATACCTTGTACAACTGAAGCAATACCTCCCTATTTTTATATTCTATCCCCCTAGCAATGAAAGCCAACATTCCATTGGCCTTCTTAATTACTTGCTGCACCAGCATACTAACCTTTTGAGTATCGTGCACCAGGACCCCCAGATCCCTTTGTACTTCAGTACTTTCCAGTATTCTAGCCATTAAGATAATAACTTGCTCTATGATTTTTCCTGCCAAAGTGCAGAACCTCACACTTTCCAGTATTGTATTCCATCTGCAAAATCTCTGCCCACTTACTTAGCCTGCCTATGTCCCTTTGCAGGTTTTTTATGTCCTCCTCACTCACTACTTTCCCTCCAATCTTCGTATCATCTGCAAACTTTGATATGTTACACTTGGTCCCCTCCTCCAAATCGTTAATATAGATTGTAAAGAGTTGGGGACCCAGCACTGACCCCTGTGGAACACCACTAGTTACTGATTGCCAGTCTGAGAATGGACCATTTATCCCAACTCTCTGCCTTCTGTTAGATAGCCAATCCTCTATCCATGCCAGAATATTACCACCAATCCCGTGATTTTTTATCTTAAGCAATAATCTTTTGTGTGGCACCTTGTCAAATGCCTTTTGGAAGTCTAAATACACTACATCCACTGGTTTCCCTTTAACCACCCTATATGTTACTCCCTCAAAGAACTCCAGCAAATTTGTCAAACATTACTTCCCCTTCATAAAACCATGCTGACTTTGTCCTATTAAATTATGATTATCCAAATGTCCTGTTACTGTCTCCTTAATAATGGACTCAAAAATTTTACCTACCACAGATGTTAGGCTAACCGGTCTATAGTTTCCAGCCTTCTGTCTACTGCACTTTTTAAATAAGGGTGTTACATTAGCAGTTTTCCAGTCTGCCGGGACAGAAATGAGGAGGAATTTCTTCACCCAGAGAGTGGTGAACCTGTGGAATTCTCTACCACAGAAGGCAGCAGAGGCCAATTCATTAAATATATTCCAGAAGGAGTTGGATATATTTCTTAAGGTTAAAGGGATCAAGGGGTATGGGGAGAAGGCAGGGACCAGGTATGAATTTGGATGATCAGCCATGATCGCATTGAATGGGGGAGCAGGCTCGAGGGGCCGAATGGCCTACTCCTGCTCCTATCTTCTATGTTTCTATGTTGCTATGCTTATATAAAGCGATATGCACGACCTCAGGAAGTCCAAAGCCGGCCTACTGCCATTTAACTAATTTGTAGTTGTATTCAATGTTGTAATGTAAAGTCGCACAGATGCCAATTTGCACACAGTATGACCCCACAGGAGTAGGCTATTCAGCCCCTTGACCTGCTCCGCCATTCAATGAAATCACGGTTGATCTGCGAACTTACTCCATATACCTGCCTTTGGATCATATCGTTTAATACCTTTGGTTAACAGAAAGCTATCAATCTCAGATTTAAAATTAACAATTGACCGAGCATCGATTGCCATTTGTGGAAGTGAGTTCCAAACTTCTACCACCGTTTCTGTGTAGAAGTGTTTCCTAATTTCAGTCCTGAAAGGCCTGGCTCTATTTTTTAGACTATGCCACCAATCCGAGAATATCCAATCAGTGGAAATAGTTTTTCTGTATCTACCCTATCTGTTCCCCTTGATATCTTGAAAACTTTGCTCGAATCACCTCTTAACCTTCTAAATTCTAGGGAATACAACCCTAATTTGTGTAATCTCTACTCATGACTTAACCCTTGAAGTCTGGGCATCATTCTAGCAAACCTACGCTGCACTCCCTCCAAGGCCAGTATATCCTTCCTAAGGATTGGAGCCCAGAACTGCTCACAGTGCTCCTGGTATGGTCTAACATGGGCTTTGTATAGCTGCGGTACAATTTCTAGCCCCTTGCATTCTAGGACTCTAGATATAAAGGCCAGCATTCCATTAGAATTTTTGTTTGTTTTCTGTACCTGTTCATGACATTTTAATGATCTATGTACCTGGAACCTCAGGTCTCTTTGGACTTCCACTGTTTTTAGCTTTCAACCAATTAGAGAGTACCCTGTTCTATCCTTTTAATGTCCATGGTGGATGAGCTCACATTTGCTACATTGAAATCCATTTAGAAACATAGAAACATAGAAGATATGAGCAGGAGTAGGCCATTCGGCCCTTCTAACCTGCTCCGCCATTCAATGCGATCATGGCTGATCATCCAATTTCAGTACTCGGTCCCTGCTTTCTCCCCATACCCTGGATCACTTTCGCCTTAAGAAATATATCCAGCTCCTTCTTGAATATATTTAATGAATTTGCCTCTACTGCCCTCTGTGGTAGAGAATTCCACAGTTTCACCACTCTCTGGGTGAAGAAATGCCTCCTCATCTCTGTCCTAAATGGTCCACCCCTTATCCTAAGACTGTGACCCCTGGTTCTGGACTCCCCCGCCATCGGGAACATCCTTCCTGCATCTCGTCTGTCCAGTCCTGTCAGAATTGTATAAGTTTCAATGAGGTCCCCTCTCATTCTTCTAAATTCCAGCGACTACAAGCCCAATCGACCCAATCTCTCCTCATACGTCATTCCTGCCATCCCAGGTATCAGTCGGGTGAATCTTCGCTGCACTCCCTCCATGGCAAGAACATCCTTCCTCAGATAAGGCGACAAAAACTGCACACAATACTCAAGATGTGGTCTCACAAGGCCCTGTAGAACTGCAGCAAGACATCCTTGTTCCTGTACTCAAACCCTCTCACTATGAAGGCCAATATACCATTTGCCTTCTTAACCGCCTGCTGCACCTGCATGCTTACCTTCAGCGACTGGTGCACAAGGACACCCAGGTCTCGTTGCACTTCCCCTTCTCCCAATCTATGCCATTCAGATACTAAACTGCCTTCCTGTTTTTGACACCAAAGTGGATAACCTTACATTTATCCACGTTATATTGCATCTGCCATGCTTCTGCCCAATCACCCAACCTCTCCAAATCATCCTGGAGTTTCTCGGCATCCTCCTCACAGCACACACGCCCATGCAGCTTTGTGTCTTCTGCAAACTTGGAGATATTACATCTAGCTCCCTCGTCCAGATCATTAATATATATTGGGAATAGCTGGGGTCCAAGGACCGATTCCTGCGGTACCCAACTAGTCACTGCCTGCCACTCGGAAAAAGACCTGTTTATTCCAACTCTTTGCTTTCTTTCTGCCAACCAGTTCTCTATCCAAATCAATACCTTGCCCCCTACTGCCTGTCTCCTTCTGCTCAGCCAACTTCCTAAACAGGTCAATAGCACATGGAAGCAATTAGGTAATGACCAAATAATCTGTTTTGCTGATGTTTGCTGAGGAATTAATTTTGATCAGGCCTCATGGGAAAGCTCTGCTACTAATTTTTGAATAATTGGATCGGATCTATCACATCCACCTGAGAGGACAGGTGTGGCTCGGTTTAATATCTCAACTGAAGGAGAGCACCTCTGAAAGTGTAGCCCTCCCTCAGTACTGCACTGGAGTGTCACCCTAAATTATGGGCTTATGTCCTGAATGGGACTTGAAAGCATATCTAGAGTGCTACAATTGAATCAAGTCTGAAATGTTTATAGAACTCTTGGGCTAGAAATTGTGATCGGAGGCATACCTCTGGAGCATGCCTCCGACACACGAACAAATTATAAAATTAACTGCTGCCAGCCAGGCTGCACAGAGTTACAGTCTCATGACTCGAGGCAGAGGGCAGCGTAATGGCTCACGGACACCAGGGCCACATGCGGTGTGGAAACGTGCCTGGGATCACAAGGGCCTGGTCCTCGGCTGACAAAGGAGAATTCCATTCCAATCGTTTCCGAAGTGAATCCCCTCATAAAATGCACTGGAATCACGAAATGTAAAAAGTATACAATTGACAGAATTGGAATTTTAATCATAATAACCTTCATTTCATCAAACTGAAAAAAAATTGTTATTAATTTCATACTTCATTAAAACTGTATTCTTGGCCAACGTTTTGCATAAACTCATTTAATACAGTGATTCTGCTTAATTTTGGATATGTAGATGTTTAATTTAAGCCTTAGATATCCCCTTGTGCTGAAGCAAACATGCCCTGCGCCTGCTTGCATCAATCATCAGACTTCGGTGGGCAGTTGATGGCCAGTCGTTGAGGAACCCTCTGCTAGCGATTGCTTCTCGGAGTCGCCCGCAGATGGCCTGTTCACGTGTACCTTGACAGGCCTCAGGTTACGGATTACGTGCAAGTGCATGTGGAAATACAGAACTTGCGGGGTATTTCCAAGCGATTACAATGGCGTACGCTGAGACTACAGACACCGCAATTTCAGGGCCAAGATTGTGCTCCTTTAGTTTTCAAATTGCTGCCCTTTTATTGGCTTTTACTTTTCGTTAATCGATTGCTCTTTTTCATCTTATCATAGAGCCTCACTCTGTCATTGGAATTGTCCATTTGTGCCTCAGTGTTGTGGTTCAGATTTTACTGGTTATTTTCATTGCCGAACATTTTTATTCCAATGTAAGCAAAGTTAAAGGTAGGTACTGGTTTTCATCACACTTCTTACATTTTTCACTAAAACTTCAGGATATCACTTTGCATTAAAATGGTATAGATCATAGAACTAATAGATGCAACATTTTCTGAAGAAGGAACTGCAAAAGGTAATTTTCAAGTATTCCACCCAATACATGTCCTAAAGAATGGTTTCTGGGGTCCGTCAGAGTTAACATATAACTGTAGGGAAAGAAAGAAAGAACGAGAGAAAGAAAGAAAGAGAGAAAGAGAAAGAAAGAATGAGAGAAAGCGAGAAAGAATAGAAAGAGAGTATGAAAGAGAGAATGAAAGAGAGAATGAAAGAGAGAATGAAAGAACGAAAGAAAGAAAGAAAGAAGGAAGGAAAGAAAGAATGAAAGAGAAGCAAAGAAGGAAAGAAAGAATGAAAGAAATAAAGAAAGAAATAAAGAAATAAAGAAGGAAAGAGAGAAAGAATGAAAGAAAGAATGAAGGAGAAACAATGAAGGAAAGAAAAAGGAAAGAGAGAAAGAAAGAAGGAAAGAAGGGAAGAAAAAAGGAAAGCAAGAGTGAAACAATGTAATAAAGAAGGAAAGAAAGAAATAAAGTTTTTATTCATTCATGCGATGTGGGCGTCGCTGGCAGGGCCAGCATTTATTGCCCATCCCTAATTGCCCTTGAGAAGGTGGTGGTGAGCCTCCTTCTTGAACCGCTGCAGTCCGTGTGGTGATGGTACTCCCACAGTGTTGTTAGGGAGGGAGTTCCAGGATTTGGACCCAGCGATGATGAAAGAACAGCGATATATTTCCAAGTCAGGATGGCGTGTGACTTGTAGGGGAACGTGGAGTTGATTGTGTTCCCCTTTACCTGCTGCGCTTGTCCTTCTCGGCGGTAGAGGTCGCGGGTTTGGGAGGTGCTGCCAAGAGGCTTTGGCGAGTTGCTACAGTGCGTCTTGTGGATGGTGCACACTGCAGCCTCGGTACGCCGGTGGTGGAGGGAGGGAGTGTTTAAGGTGGTGGATGGGGTGCCAATCAAGAGGGCTGCTTTGTCCTGGATGCTGTCGAGCTTCTTGATTTTTGTTGGAGCTGCACTCATCCAGGCAAGTGGAGAATAAATCAATATATTAAGTGTGAGGTGGGAATTTCACAAAGACAAGTTCACGGCCAATGTGGATTGGAGGCGGCTAACATTTAGAATAAAGGTAGAAATTGCAGCCACTTTCTGAAATGCAAACAGGATAACAATGTTTTTGTATTCTACTTCTGATAGGTAACTCAACCAAGCCGATACCATCCAATTCTTTCCATTGTACCATTTGAGCAATGAGTCTCATTTTCAAGTGATGGAATCTCGGTGATGTTCAAATATGTTCTACCTAATTTCTTCCTGGGAAATAAACAGCTATTATTCCTCAAACCTGCCTTTGCTTTGCAAACTAAGGTCAAGGACCAGATGAAATGCACTTTAATGATAGCATGTGCGATTTTTAAAAAAAGGTTTGCGTTTAAATGATGAAATTCATATCGTGTGCGTACATTTTTGTTTAATTTACTTGCCAGAATATCTACTCATGATCGCTCAATGTCTTTTTTCCTGTATCCTTCTGAAGCAGATGTTTTATCTTTACTTGGTTGATATGAAGAATCTTGTTTTTGCTCATCTGTGAATGCACTGCTCAGGGTTAGGTCGTGGCTCTGTTTATATTATTAATTTCCACCTCTGTATCATCACCCGTCTCGGCCCTTGCCTCAGCTCATCCGCTGCTGAAACCTTCATCCATGCCTTTGTTACCTCTGGACTTGACTATTGCAACACACTCCTGGCTGGCCTTCCACGTTCCACCTTAAGTTAACCTGAGGTCATCCAAAACTCAGCTGTCCGTTTCCAAACTCGCGCCAAGTCCAGTTCACCCATCTCCCCTCTGCTCGCTGACCTGCATTGGCTCCCAGTTAAGCAACGCCTCGATTTCAAAATTCTCACCCTTATTTTCAAATCCCTCCGTGGACTCGCCCCTCCATATCTCTGTAATCTCCCTCATCCCCACAACCCACCGAGATAGCTACGCTCCTCTAATTCTACCCTCTTGAGCATCCCTGATTATAATCGCCCAAATTTGGTGGCTGAGCCTCTTGTTGACTAGGACTTAAGCTCTGTAATTCCCTCCCTAAACGTCTCCGCTTCGCTGCCTCTCTTTCCTCCTTAAGATGTTCCTTAAAACCTACCTCATTGCACAAGCTTTTAGTCACCTGCCCTAATTTATCATTAAGCGGCTCAGCGTCAATTTGCTTGTCTTAAAATATGCCTGTGCAGTGCCTTGGGACGTTTTGTTGCGTTAAAGGCGGTATATAGAACAAACTGTTGTTGTTGTAACTGGTAACATGGTTTTTGCTGTTTCATTGCATTTATTAAAGTGCCCGTTCATTTCAAGATAGAGTTTAACGCACACATGTGCATCAAGATCCCCAGTAGTGTTCTTGATGTACATATGTAGCAGTTATATACAAGCGATTGACATTATCCATTGCAGATACACAGGAGAGTTGCATTGATGGCTGCCTTGCACAGTCTTGGCGCGGACTATAGCAGTTGTGGGCGAGCAGGTCTTGTGTGAGTTATACAAACACGTTGCTGGACTCTGAACAATGTTCAAATATGTTATTGCACCTGCCTTAGTATCGTTGCCAAGTCCAGGGGGTGGAATTGATCTTCACTAGGGGGGCTCATAGTGAAGCCAAAATCAGCAGATCCCTCAAACTATGTAAGGGCAACATTTAATGGCAATCCCTAATTTCCCTTGAGAAGGTGGTGGTGAGCCGCCTTATTGAACCGCTGCAGTCGTTGTGGTGAATGTACTCCCACAGTGCTGTTAGGGAGGGAGTTCCAGGATTTTGACCCAGCAATGATGACGGGATGGCGATATATTTCCAAGACAGGATGGTGTGGAACTTGTAAGGGTACTTGAATGGGGTGGTGTTCACATGCGCTTGCTGCCCTTGTCATTCTAGGTGGAAGAGGTCGGGGGTTTGGGAGGTGCTGCCAAAGAAGCCTTGGTGAGTTGCTGCAGTGCATCTTGTAGATGGTACACACTGCAGCCACAGTGCGCTGATGGTGGAGGGAGTGAATGATTAAGCTGGTGGATGGGGTGCTAATCAAGTGGGCTGCTTTTTCCTGCATGGTTTCGAGTGTATTGAGTGTTGTTGGAGCTGCACTCATCCAGGCAAGTGGAGAGTATTCCATCACATTCCTTACTTGTGTCTTGCAGATGGTGGAAAGGTTTTGGGGAGTCAGGAGGTGAGACACTCATCACAGAGTACCCGACCTCTGACCTGCTATTGTTGCCACAGTAGTTAATTGTCTGATCCAGTTAAATTTATGGAATATTGAGACCCCCAGAATAATGGGGCATTGGGCAATGGTAAAGCCAATGAATATCAAGGGCCGGTGGTTAGACACCCGTTTTTTAAAGTTAGACATTGCCTGGCACTTGTGTGGTGTGTATATTACATGCCACTTATTAGCCCAAGCCTGAACGTCGTCCAGCTCTTGGTGCATGCAGACATGGACTTCTTCATTATCTGAGGAGTTGTGAATGGCACTGAACACTGTGCAGTCCTCAGCGATCATCCCCCCTTGGACCCTCTCGTCATCCCACCCTGTGCCTGTGAATGCCTCATAAAGTGCTTTCCCTCTCATGATTAGCTGTTTATGGATTGCTTCATGCTGCTCTTTAGACAACCCAACAAGAATCTACCCCCGTTAGAGAGAAAAATTGTGCCCATTTAACAAGCCGCCTGATTTTCTTTTTCAATAGATATAAACATCGTGTAATGTGTAATGCGTGCTATATCGTCTGCTTTCCTCTAGGGCCACAGTGTCATTTCAACCCCATTCTGCAAGCTTTTCGGGCTGTCTCCCCACTCCAAACCACTGGAGGCGCCACCCAAATCCTTCCCCATGCCTGGCAAAGGATACCTAAATAGTTCTGATGTGAATATTTGTTTGGATGGAATTGCACTGCTGCAGATACGTTGATTTATTCATCAATAAATATTTAATGGCAAATCTTGTGTTATCATTTATTCCAGTTTATAACTTGATATCTATAGTTTCCATTGTAACTACATTCTTTTGCATTTTTTGCATTGGAGAAAGAAAGAAAGATTTGCATTTATATCGCGCCTTTCACGATCACTGGATGTCTCAAAATGCTTTACAGCCAATGAAGTACTTTTGAAGTCATAGAGTCATAGAGTCATAGAGTAATACAGCACGGATAGAGGCCCTTCGGCCCATCGTGTCTGCGCCGGCCATCAAGCCCTGTCTAATCTAATCCCATATTCCAGCATTTGGCCCGTAGCCTTGTATGCTATGGCATTTCAAGTACACATCCAAATGCTTCTTAAATGTTGTGAGGGTTTCTGCCTCCACAACCCTTTCAGGCAGTGAGTTCCAGACTCCAACCACCCTCTGGGTGAAAAAGTTCTTTCTCAAATCCCCTCTAAACCTCCCGCCCTTTACCTTGAATCTATGCCCCCTAGTTATTGACCCCTCTACTAAGGGAAAAAGCTCCTCAGCATCCATCCTATCTATGCCCCTCATAATTTTGTACACCTCAATCATGTCCCCCCTCAGCCTCCTCTGCTCCAAGGAAAACAAATCCAATCTGCCCAGTCTCTCTTCATAGCTGAAGCGCTCCAGCCCTGGTAACATCCTGGTGAACCTCCTCTGCACCCTCTCTAACGCGATCACATCCTTCCTGTAGTGTGGCGACCAGAACTGCACACAGTATTCCAGCTGTGGCCTAACCAATGTTTTATACAGCTCCATCATAACCTCCTTGCTCTTATATTCAATGCCTCGGCTAATGAAGGCAAGTATCCCATATGCCTTTTTTACCACCTTATCCACCTGTTCCGCCGCCTTCAGGGATCTGTGTACTTGCACACCCAGATCCCTCTGACCCTCCATCTTGCCTAGGGTCTTTCCAT
Organism: Somniosus microcephalus; assembly: GCF_052327205.1. Classification (NCBI taxonomy): domain Eukaryota; kingdom Metazoa; phylum Chordata; class Chondrichthyes; order Squaliformes; family Somniosidae; genus Somniosus; species Somniosus microcephalus. Next base: position 41,422,016 of record NW_028225187.1, on the reverse strand, counting down.
TCATTGGGTATTCCTTTGCCTTGTTAGTCCCCCCAAAGTGCATCACCTCGCACTTTTCCGGGTTAAATTCCATTTGCCACTGCTCCGCCCAACTGACCAACCCATCGATATCGTCCTGCAGACTGAGGCTACCCTCCTCGCTATTGACCACCCTACCAATTTTTGTATCATCCGCGAACTTACTGATCATACCCTTTACATTCATATCCAAGTCATTAATGTAGACCACAAACAGCAAGGGACCCAGCACCGATCCCTGTGGTACCCCACTGGCCACAGGCTTCCAGTCACAAAAACAACCTTCGACCATCACCCTCTGCCTTCTGCCACTAAGCCAGTTTTGTATCCAATGTGCCAAGGCACCCTGGATTCCATGGGCTCTTACCTTCTTGACCAGTCTCCTGTGCGGGATTTTATCGAAGGCCTTACTGAAATCCATGTATACCACATCCACTGCGTTACCCTCATCCACACACCTAGTCACCCCCTCAAAAAATTCAATCAAATTAGTCAGACATGATCTTCCCTTGACAAAGCCATCTTGACTATCCCTGATTAATCCTTGCCTCTCCAAGTGGAGACAAATTTTGTCCCTCAGGATTTATTCCAATAATTTTCCTACCACTGATGTTAGGCTCACTGGCCTGTAGTTCCCCGGTTTTTCCCTACTACCCTTCTTGAATAATGGTACTACATTAGCGGTTCTCCAGTCCTCTGGCACATCCCCTGTGGCCAGAGAGGTCCTGAATATATGTGTTAGAGCCCCCGCAATCTCCTCATTTGCCTCACACAGCAGCCTGGGATACATTTCATCCGGGCCTGGGGATTTATCCATTTTTAGGCCAGCTAAAACCGCCACTACCTCCTCCCTCTCGATGTTAATATGTTTGAGCATATCACAGTCCCCCTGCCCTATTTATATGTCTACATCGTCCTTCTCCATAGTGAAAACAGATGCAAAAAATTCATTTAGAACCCCTCCTACATCTTCCGGCTCCACACACAGATTGCCACTTTTGTCCCTAATGGGCCGTATTTTTTCCCTAGTTATCCTCTTACCCTTAATATACTTATAAAACATCTTCGGATTTTCCTTTATTTTCCTCGCCAGTGTTATTTCATGGCCCCTCCTTGATCTCCTAATTTCTTTTTTAAGTATCCCCTGCACTTTTTGTACTCCTCTCCGGCTCCCTCCGTCTTTAGCCTTTTGTATCTACCAAAAGCCCTCCTTTTTTTCCTAACCCATTCTCGTATATCCCCTGACATCCAAGGTTCCCTGTGGTTTTTGGAACCACCCTTGACCTTTACGGGAACATGTTGCCATTGTATGATCTCAATCTCCCTTCTGAAAGCCTCCCATTGCTCCGATGCAGATTTTCCAACAAGTAGCTGATCCCAGTCCATTTTGGCCAGATCCTGCCTTATCCTATTAAAATCGGCCTTCCCCCAATTTAGAACCTTTATTACCGGCCCAACCCTGTCCTTTTCCATGACCACCTTAAATCTTACCATATTATGGTCACTATCAACAAAGTGCTCACCTACTAGCACTTTTTCCACTTGGCCGGCCACATTCCCTAGAATTAGGTCCAGTACCGCCACCTCTCTTGTAGGACTTTCTACATGCAGGCTCAAAAAGCACTCCTGGATGCACTTTAAACATTCTACACCCTCTGAGCCTTTCACACTCTGACTATCCCAGTTAATATTGGGGAAGTTGAAATCCCCCATTATTATTACCCTATTATTTGCACATTTCTCTGAGATTTGCCTACATATCTGTTCCTCTATCTCCCCCTGACTGTTTGGAGGCCTATAGTACACTCCCAGCAAAGTGCTTGCCCCCTTTTTGTTTTTAAGCTCCACCCAAATGGCCTCATTAGAGGACCCTGCGAATATATCATCCCTCCTTACTGCAGGAATTGACTCCTTAATTAATATTGCGACACCCCCTCCTCTTATACCTCCCCCTCTGTGTAGTTACTGTTGAAATGTGACAACCGCTTTCCACAATTTCCTCTCAGCAAGCTCCCGCAAACAGCAATTTGATGACGACCAGATAAACTGTTTTATTGTTATGTTGATTGAGGGATAGATATTGGCCAGCACACCGGGGCTAACTCCTAATCTTCGAAATAGTGGCCATGGGGTCTTTTACCTCCAGCTGAGAGAGAAGACGGGGCCTCGGTTTAACGTCTTGTCTGAAAAATGGCAACTCCGAAAGTGCAGCACTCACTCAGCACTGCACTGGATTGTCAGCTTTGATTTATGGGCTCAAATCACTGGAGCGGGACCTGAACCCACAACCTTCTGACTCAGAGGCGACGGCTAACACTTTATCAGCTCTCAGCTGGTGTGACGTTTTTAAATAATAGCCTGAATGCTACTTAACGGAAGCTCAGTGTAGTGGAGATAATGAGGTAATGGGGAAGTAGGAAGAATGGTATAATGCAAATAGACAAGACCACCTTCAATTTCTCCATCGGGAACCAAGCTATATGTGAGTGCCAGACTCTATCATATGTCTCACTCTTGAGAGCTCCAGCAGTAATGGCCCAGAAATTCGGGTCGGGGGCTTCCCGCGGGTGCAAGCCCCCGACCTGCACTTACCTAGCGCGCCGGCCGCTGAGCTGTGGGCCCCCGTGGGATTCCGATCCTCGGCCTCCTCCAACTGCCAGCGCGCAGTGCTTGCGTATCCCAGGGGCGCAGTTAGTTCGAAGCGTCCCCTGAGGTCACGTGGGCCATGGGGAACCAATCAGAGCAGGGAATGCCCATTCATAAGTTTGACAGGAAGAGCTGTCAAAACTTATAAATACTACGGGCCCCAAAACATCGCTAAATCTTCAAATAATTTTTTTTTAAATCACATTTTTTAAATAAACGATAAATTACATGAAATAACTATTTTAAACAATAATATACATTTTTGAAAAAAATAATTTTATTTTCTAACGGGGCTTAAAATAAACTTACCTTGCTTTAAAGTATTTTAAAATAATAAACCTGTGGAAAAAATGTTTTAATTTTAATTAATTCACCACTTTCCTTGTTAAAAGCAGGCCTTGTGCCTGCTTTTTATGTGTAACTTCTGGAGACTTACCCTCCTGGGAAAACCTGCCAAAAAACGTAAGTTCGATGCGCACGCATTGCCTCTCCGGCGCGCACGTTTGACCTCTGAACCTCTTCATTCAGGGGAATGGATGTGCCGGTTTCCTGCGCATTCGCAGTGCATGCAGGAAACCGGCACTTCCATTGGGCATATGGGTGAGTACCCCGTGCATACTCAACCGTGGAGACCCGAATTTCTGAGACAATTATATAATGAGATACTTTAACAACAGTTCTATATATGGATATTTCCAATCTTATAATGAAACTATACAACTCTCATGCTGCATTCAGATCATTTCATAGTAACGTAGGAATAGGAGTAAGCCACTGATCCCCACACACCTGTTTCACCATTTTATTAGATCATAGCTGATCTGTACCTGGACACCATCTATCCGCCTTGATTCTGTATCCCATAATATGATTACTTATTAAAAATCAATCAAAGCTAGTTTTCAAATTTCAATACAAAAAGCCTCAGCTATCTCGTGGAGAGAGCTCCTGATTTCCATTTTAGTGTGAAGAAGTGCGTCATGACATCACCCCTAAACGACCTAGCTCTAATTTAAGGATATGGCCCCTTTGTGCTGGACTGCCCCCACCAGAGGAAATAGTTTCACTCTATCTCCCCTATCATCATCTAAAACACCTCAATTAGATCACCCATTAGCCTTGAATACTTAAGGGTACACAAGCCTAACAATTGCAACCTGTCCGCATAATTTAAACCTTTCAGTACCGGTGTCGTTCTGGGGAATCTGCACTGCTCGCCCTCCAAGCCCAATATTTAATTCCTGATGAAAGGTCATCGACCTGAAAGGTTAACTCTATTTCTCTCTTCATAGATGCTGACCTGCTACGTATCTCCAGCATTTCCTGTTTTTATTTCAGCTTTCCAGCATTCAGCTCTCCTCCCCCCTGCCATCTGGGAGACACTACAGATGCATTCGCACCAGAACGACCAGACTTAGGAACAGCTTCTTTCCCAGGGCTGTCATCCTACTGAACTCCGCAAATAAACTCTAAAGCCTGCACATCTGCCAATGCACTTTATTATGTTTATGTTTATGTATTACAAGCCAAATGAATGTTGAATGTTTAAATGTCTTAATTTAAATATACACTATTGGGAGCCGCAAGCCTACGTTTCATTGTACTGCACTTGTGCACTAAAAATGACAATAAAGTTGATTATTATTATTATTATTATTATTATCTGCAGTATTTTCTGTTTGATTTAATTCCTGATGCCCGGCACCCAGACACTGATAAAAGTGCTGTGAATGTAAGCAAAAAGAGTTGGTGGATCATGTTTTCTCCGTGAGTGAAATAAATGTGCATATCATCTGAATAGCAGGATGTTAGCATTGGTGGAAATCTGAATTACGCGGTAGAATGCTTCAATTTCAGTGGCAGTGAGGCGATGGTACTTGGCAAGTGCCAAGATAATGTTCATAACAGAGAATGGGGAAGCGCAATTTGCAATGAGCACAGAATAACGTAGAAGTGAGGTCTTCTGGACGGAGTTAAATTCTACAAGGTGTTTCCTCTTGGGTGCTTCATATCAACTCCCGTAGGTTCGGTGCAAGATCGACTTGAACCCTGTTTATGCTGTAATCATTATGAGTAATGCACCAGAATTATAGCAATTGATAGGTGTATGCCTAAGCAGCGATAATCCTTAACATTTGAGACTCCTGAAGATGTCCCATATAGATAAAAAAAATAGTTTTAAAAATCAAGTAATATTCTTTAGCTGCATGTGGCTTTCTTTGTGCTCATAAATCTACTTGGTAGCACACCAACTAACTATCAAAGCAACGCGAAGTTACTGTATTCCTTGCCTGCAGAGCAGCATCCGAACAGCTTAATAAGCCGCACTTTGGACATATGCTCGCGTTCAGTTTACCAAAGTTCTTGTTTGCTAACAAGCTGTATGAACGTATTCTGGATGATTCACACATAGGTGAGACTCCTAATCCAAAAGGGCAGTTTGTGGCAACGTCAATTTGCAGGCAACAGTTGGTTAGTAAAATACGACATTGGATCTCAACACATTCAGTAAGCCGACTCGTTGTTTTCCAGGCCCTGCGCCAATCAATTCCTAGGGGACGTTTTCTCTGTATCTTACTGGGACATACTCATTAAGATGAGGTAGGAACGTGCATTGCATTGCATTCGACGAGTTGGTTCGTGTCAGTAATTTTATTGAGAATGATCGAAGGAAGGAAGGAAGGAGGAAAGAAGGGAGGGAGACATAATGGAGCAAGTTAGAGAGGGAGGGAGGCAGGCAGAAAGAAACGGAGCAAAGGAGTAAAGACTTTGTGATGTAATTCTGGCATCAAGGTTGAATAATATGAATTGCATGTTTGGGTTGCTAGCTTGAAGGCTGAGGGGGTAAATGGTTTGGTTTGTGCCTCTCCATTGCTCAAAACCCCTAGTGCTCATGCGCGGTGCCGCTAACGCCTCCCGTGAAATTCAGCAGGAGGTAAATGGCGGTGGCAGCCAGTACCAGCCCGCGCCGTTGCACCACCGGTGATGACGTCATCGCCGCGCACAGTGCCCAAATGGGTGCCACCCAATTTGGTTATAACTTTGAGATTTATGCTGACTGAGGTGTTGCCCGACTGATCACCAGGTTGACCATTAAAATCAATGGATATTAACGCATCAGATGCTTAATGCATTCGTCCAAATAATCTTCTCTCAGATATTTAAACGGAAACGGATAATCAACTTTAAATGTTCAAGATTTCCCTTGGGGGAAAAATTAATTTGGTTGTGGCTCCCGTTAGCGCCTTAAGAGGGCGCTAATGGGACGCATCTAGCGCCCGGGCGCGGCACTGCCCACGCCTCCCGCAAAATTCAGCGGGCGCTTCCTGGTGGCGCTAACCAGTACCGCCCTGCCGCGCTGTGCTGCTGGCGATGACGTCATTGGTGTGCGCAGCACCCCGCTTACGCCCCCGCCATGAACTTCGGGTGCGCCCCCTGACTTACCGCTTGAAGCTAAGTCCGATGGGGTCAGGGGACGTACCTGCGGCCGGGGAGGCGCAATTTAAAGGTGAGGTGCGGGGCGGCCATTTTTGTTGCTGGCTGCCTGCCAGCACCTTCCTGCGCTCCCAACCCAGACCTCCTGAAACGCCCCCCCCTGAAATGCGCTCCAAGAACCCGGCACTTCTCTTGAGTGCCGGGCTCTTTTGCCTGCACTCCCGATCCCCGGGGACCCAGCTGATCCCCGGGGGCCCAGCTGGGCCCCGGGTCACGCTGCACAATGCCCCTCCCCTTAAAGAAGGGGAGGAAGGCCTGCAAAACTGCGGCGCGACGTGCCACAGCGTGTGGCGCTGCGGCACATAATGCCGCAATATTGACACACAGTGCCCCAAGAGGGATGCTGGGTGCTTCCAGTAGCGCCCTACTTCCATCTTGGGGCGCAACCACTCAATTTCCGGTGCGGGGTTGCTAATTTTTCCGGGGCGGTCCTTTTAGCACCCCGGCAAAGTTAGCGGCCCAATTGAGGCGCTACTCAATTTTTAGCCCTTTAAACTGTTCCCGTTGGCAGAAGAGTCGAGAACCAGAGGACACAGATTTAAGTGATTGGCAGAACAGCCAAAGGCGACATGTTAGGATGTGGAATGCACTGATTGAAAGGGTGGTGGAGGCAAATTGAACCATGGCTTTCAAAAGGGAATTTGATAATTACTTGAAGGAAAAAAAATACAAGGCTATGGGGAAAGGGCAGGAGAGTGGGACGAGCAGAAGTGCTCTTGCAGGGAGCCGACACGGGCTCGAGGGGCCAAAAGACCTCCTTCTGTGTGGTGACCATTCTATTCTAAATTGCAGCCGTCTTTGATGAAGGATAAAAAGGAGACAGGTTCTGTTGTTTGCTTCTTCTGACAGCTAATTCAATAAAGCCCATAATATCTGATTTTTCCCTTGTCCCCGAAATATGGTCAGTGAGCCTTCATGTCAAGTGTTTGAACCTCAGTGATGTTCCAATATTGGCCTTGTTCCACATAAAAGAATTGTGACACTTTGAACATCCTCACAATTATTAAACACTAGAATCAGCGACTCGATGGGTTATGCTTCCCACAGGATCACGGTTGAACAGTGAATCTTGCAGAGTAATGCAATTCGGTGAGATGAGAGGCTGAGCGATCTTCCCTGCACCTTTAACATCGAAGCAGGCATGGCGAAGATAAATCGGAAAGCACTGATTAAAGTTGAACATTCCTTTTTTTGTTCATTCACGGGTTGTGGGCATCGCTGACAGGGCCAGCATTTACTGGCCATCCTGGACTGAGAAGGTGGTGGTGAGCCGCCTTCTTGAAAAGCTGCAGTCCACGATACTTCTTTGATGCGGTTTGGTACAAATGAGTGGCTTGCTAGGCCATACTCAGAGAAGCACGTGAGATTCAAACATGATTTTGTTGGTCTGGAGTCACATATAGGCCAGACCAGGAAAGGACGGCAGATTTCCTTTACGAAAGGACATTAGTGAAGCAGATGCTTTTTTTTACAACAATCTGGTAGTTTCATAGAAATATAGAAGATAGGAGCAGGCTTTGGCCATTCTGCCCCTCCAGCCTGCTCCGCAATTCAATGCGATCATGGCTGATCATCCAAATTCAGTACCCTGTCCCTGCCTTCTCCCCATATCCCTTCATCACTTTAGCCTTAAGAAACATATCCAACTCCTTCTTGAATATGTTTAATGAATTGGCCTCTACTGCGCTCTGTGGTAGAGAATTCCACAGGTTCACCACTCTGGGTGAAGAAATTCTTTCTCGTTTCTGTCCTAAATGGCTTGCCCCTTATCCTTAGACTGTGACCCCTGGTTCTGAACTCCCCATCCATCAGGAACATCCTTCCTGCATCTAGTCTGTCCAGTCCTGTCAGAATTTTATAAGTTTCAATGCGATCCCCTCTCATTCTTCTAAACTCCAGCGAGTATAAGCCCAATCGACCCAATCTCTCCTCATACATCATTCCTGCCATCCCAGGTAGCAGACTGTTGAATCTGCGCTGAACTCCTTCCATGGCAAGAACATCCTTCCTCAGATAAGGCGACCAAAGCTGCACACAATACTCAAGGTGTGGTCTCACCAAGGCCCTGTACAACTGCAGCAAGACATCCTTGTTCCTGTACTCGAACCCTCTCACTACGAAGGCCAACATACCATTTGCCTTCTTAACCGCCTGCTGCACCTGCATGCTTACCTTCCGCGACTGGTGCACAAGGTCACCCAGGTCTCGTTGCACTTCCCCTTCTCCCAATCTGTTGCCATTCAGATAATAAGCTGCCTTTCATGATCATCATTACTGCTACTAGTTCTTTATTCAGATTTATTGAATTAACATTCCCCAGCTGCCATGCTGGGATTTGAACTCTTAGTCTACTGGTCCAAGACCCTGGATAACTAGTCCAGTAACATAACCACTATGCTTCCATAACCTAAATGTGACAGTTGAAATCATCAGTGTACTGAACGCTGCAAATTCAAATGTCTGTCTGGGCAATATCCATCTGTTTCTCGCCTGCCTTTGCTTTGCAAACTAATGTGAGGATCCAGATGAAACCCACTTTAATAACAGCATATTATGTGGAGTTTTTTTTTAAATGGCATGGGTGCAAATGATGAAATTATTATTGTGTTTGCTATGGTTTCCTAATTTACTTGCGAAACTAGTTGCTGACGATTACGAAACATCTTTGTTCGTTTATCGTTATGTTGCAGATGTTTACCCTCAGTTGGTTCACATGGAGAACTAGCAAAGTTTTTCTCATTTGTGAATATGATGTTTAGGGTCTTGGAGTGGTTCAGTTTATATTCTTGATAGGTAACACATTTGTTGTTATGAAACAAAGAAAAACTTGCATTCCTATAACGGCTTTCACGATCACGTCCAAAAGTGCTTCATCATCAATGTAGGAAATGCGTCAGCCAATGTGCGCACAGGAAGCTCCCACAAACAGAAATGTGACAATGACCTGATAATCTGAATTTTTTTTTAGTGATGTTGATTGAGGGATAAATATTGGCCCCAGTACACCGGGGAGAATTCCCTGCTATTCTTTGAAATAGTGCCTTGGGATCATTTACATCCACGTGACAGAGCAGATTGGGCATTGGTTTAATGTCTCATCCGAAAGATGGCACCCACGAAGGGGCAGCAGGGGAGTGAGCAGATGAGTTTATGGGCACAAATAAGCATATAGTTTCCCCCAATAATATTTTTGATGTTCACATGAGGTAGTGGGACAGCAGGGATATGTGTTCATCATTGTAGATGGTGAGCAGAAACACATTGATGGCAGCCTTGCGCAATCCTGGCTCTCACCGCAACAGCTGTGGACGATCAGGGCTTGGGTGAGTTATGCAGAGAGTGCTAAGTTCTAAACAGTGCTCCGAGCCGGTTATTGTTCCGACTTAATAAGGGTGCAAAGTCTAGGGGGTAGAATTAATCTTTGCTGGTAGTGTAATTAAACTTATCCAGTAAGAGTTTTGGGCATAGAAATTGACTATAGCCCCGTTTGGGGTGCCAGCCTCGCCAGGGCGCTAAAAGTAGCGCCCCGGAAGCCGTCGCGGCCGCCCACCGGAAATTCAGTTGGCGCACCCCAGAGGGAAGCGCGATGCTACTAGAGGCGCCCCGCATCCCTCTTGGGGCGCTGCAGCTGAATATCGCTGCGGCACATCGCGCTGCATTACTGCAGGCCTTCCTCCCCTTCTTAAAGGGGAGGGGACTTGTGCAGCGCGATCTTGGGCCCAGCTGGACCCCCGAGGATCGCAAGTGCCGGCAAAAGAGCCCGGCACCGAGGAGAAGTGCTGGGCTCTTGAAATGCAGTCGGCACTCCGCGGGGGCGGGGGGGCTCAGGAAGCCAGGGATGGCATAGCGGAGAGGTGCTGGCAGGCGGCCAGCAACAAAAACGGCCGCCCCGCACCTCTCCTTCAATTAGCACCTCTACCGCCACAGGTAGGCCCCCCTGAACTGGTCGCACATAGCGTCCGGCGTTAAAGCAGGTGGCGCATCTAAATATCGCGATCGGGGCGTCAGCTGGGCGCTGCGCACACCGATGACGTCATCGGTAGTGGCGCCACGCTAACGGCGAGTGCCGCCATTAGCATCCCGCTGAAATTAGCGGGAGGCACGGCCAGTGGCTTACGACCCACTTCGCGCCCTCTTAAGGCACTAACGGGTGGCGCAGCCCATGGAATTTCTAGGCCTTGCTATTTTCCGCAGACACGGCAGCAATGCATTTTCAGGGTTTTTTTATCGCTGCATCCCTTATATGCTCGTTAGGATTTTGACCTACAGCCATGCATCATAACTTTATTAATTGGAGAGTAAAGAGCAACTTGACTTCAGAATGATTTAAAATAAACAAAAATATACTAATTTTGGTCAAATAAAGACTTGCACTTGCATAGCGCCTTTCATGACTTCAGGACGTACTAAAGCGCATTACAGCAAATGAAGTACTTTTGCAGTGTAGCCACTGTTATAATGTAGGAAACGCGGCAGACAATTTGCACACAGCAAGCTTCCACAAAGAGAATTTTTGAAAACTTTTAAAACAGGTAAGTTTATTTAACAGTCCCGTAAAAAACTAATTATTTTTGCAAAAAATTTAAATTTTGTTTAATGTATTTAATTTATTGTAATTTCAACTCATTTTAAAAATGTGATTTAAAAAGAATGTATTTAATGTTTTACCGTGTTTATGGGGTGATCTCCATTCATTTATTTGACGGGTCCATCTGTCAAGTGCATGAAGGGAGAGTCCCTTCTTCTATTGGCTCCCCATGGCCCAAGTGATCCCAGGGACGTTTGCGAACCGCATGCACCTCTGGGCTACGTGGACCCTGCACATTTCGAGTTTGTAGAGACCCAGGAATGGAAGTGTATGCACCTTGGGAGCCCTCAGGTAAGTCGATAGATTTTTTCCAAATCGGAGGCCTCCGCACGCAGGAAGCCTCCGATCGGAAAATACGGACCAATTCTCTCGTCGATTGCAAGTCCATTTTAAGTTACAAATATCAATCAAACCCGCCACATACTCGTAGGCTCTTGCAGTCGGATGCTTTACTTTACATTTTTACTGTTTGCTTCAGTTGAATTTGGTTTTGTTTGCGCATTTTTTGACTGTTAACATATTTAAGCATTTCAAATGAGATGAGTCTTTGCCATTTCTGTTGAACCAGGCGGAGCTTCTGAAGTGCAGTACTGAGTCCTTGATTTCATTACAGATGACACAAAGCTGGGTGGGCATGTGTGCTTTGAGGAGGATGCTGAGAAACTACAGGATGATTTGGACAGGTTGGGTGAATGGGCAGAAGCATGGCAGATGCAATATAACGTGGATAAATATGCGGTTATCCACTTTGGTGGCAAAAACTGGAAGACAGATTATTATCTGAATGGCAATAGATTGGGAGAAGGGGAAGTGCAACGAGACCTTGGTGTCCTTGTGCACCCATCGCTGAAGGTAATTATGCAGGTGCAGCAGGCGGTTAAGAAGGCAAATGGTATGTTTGCCTTCGTAGTGAGAGGGTTTGAGTACAGGAACAAGGATGTCTTGCTGCAATTGTACAGGGCCTTGGTGAGACCACATCTTGAGTATTGTGTGCAGTTTTGGTCGCCTTATCTGAGGAAGGATGTTCTTGCCATGGAAGCATCTCAGCGAAGATTCACCAGGCTGATACCTGGGGTGGCAGGAATGACGTATGAGGAGAGATTGGGTCGATTGGGCTTGTACTCGCTGGAGTTTAGAAGAACGAGAGGGGATCTCTTTGAAACTTTTAAAATTCTGATGGAACTGGACAGACTAGATGCAGGAAGGATGTTCCCGATGGCCAGGGAGTCCAGAACCAGGGGTCACAGTCTAAGGATAAGGGGTAGGCCATTTAGGACAGAAATGAGGAGGAATTTCTTCACCCAGAGAGTGGTGAACCTGTGGAATTCTCTACCACAAAAGACAGTAGAGACCAATACATTAAATATATTCAAGACGGAGTTGGATATATTTCTTAAGGCTAAAGGGATCAAGGGGTATGGGGAGAAAGCAGGGACCGGGTACTGAGTTTGGATGATCAGCCATGATCGCATTGAATGGCAGAGGAGACTCAAGGGGCCGAATGGCCTACTCCTGCTCCTATCTTCTATGTTTCTACGTTTCTATTGATACAAGTACTGAGTTATTCATTAGATGTTTTTAATTTGAAGGTGCAAAGGTACCACGGTGGATGTGCACAGCGTGTCCACCTATCATGGTGTCAGAAAGAGGTGGCATTTCCTTCAACTATCTTTTTAAATATTAGCCCGAGCTTCTGCAACCTTTGAAGATGTGAGTGTAGAAATGCTTTCATTAGTTGTTGCATATAAGCCTACTGATGTATGAATGTTCTTTTAGATGTATTCCCTGAGCTGTATATTTTTTAGAGGTCTTCACATGGGAAAAAAACATCTTCACCGCACTTTTGTGCTGCAGTTTCCTTTCCTTCGCGCTTGGTCCTGCAACCTCGCCCTTCGCTAAAACATTCATTTCATCCTCTTTCGTTCTCTCTAATTATCCTTCATCCCTCTGAACCCCTCCTCTGCCCCTTGTTCTCCCCTTTCTCCAGCTCCTTGCTTATTCCTCTCCCCTTGCACTCACCTCCTACCACTCCCACGACTCCTAGATTCCCATCTTCACCCTCCCTCTATCCTTATTCTCTCACATTGCTCCCCTCCCTTACTTATCTAGCTACCATCCTCCTCTCCCACCAGCAATCTGTACTCCGCCTCCACCTTCATTTGCTGTCCCTTTCTCCTCTCCCTTTTCCCACTACATTTCACACCATCCTACGCTCCTCCAGTTAATGCATCTTCCTTCAATGCCTCTCCTCTTCACATCTAAGCTATTTGCTTCAACCACCTCCTGTTGTAGCGAGACATACATTCTATCCATTTTTGAGTATAGGAATGTCTCCTTGTTTCGCTGTTGGATGTATTACTCCACACTCTTGGCCTGAACACTTCCCTTTGCAACTGGACCATGGACTTCCTAACTAACAGACTCCAGTCTGACAAATTAGGTAACCACACCACCCCCCCGACCCTGAACGCGGGGGCCCCACAAGGATGTGTGCTAAGCCCCCTCCTCTACTCCCTCTTCACCCACGACTGTGTGGCTGTTCAGGGATATACAATATTTAGGAAGGATCGGCAAAAAGGTAGGGGAGGTGGGGTAGCATTGCTGGTAAAGGAGGGGATTAATGCAATGGAAAGGAAGGATATTAACTCGGATGAAACGGAATCTGTATGGGTAGAAATGAGAAATAGCAAGGGGAGGAAAACGTTAGTGGGTGTGATATATAGGCCTCCAAATAGTAATATGGAGGTGAGGGAAGGCATAAAAAGGGAAATTAGAGAAGCGTGCGATAAGAGAACAGCTGTCATCATGGGTGACTTTAATTTACATATTGATTGGACTACCCAAATTAGTAATAATTCTGAGGAGGAGGAATTCCTGGAATGTTTTCGGGACGGTTATCTGGACCAATATGTCGAGGAGCCGACTCGAGATCAGGCCGTTTTAGACTGGGTATTGTGCAATGAGAAGGGACTTATCAGCAATCTTCTTCTACGAGGCCCCTTGGGTCAGAGCGATCATAATATGATCGAGCTCTCAGTCGAGATGGAGAGTGAGGAAATTGAATCAGAGACTAAGGTCCAGAACTTAAATAAAGGGAATAACGAGGGTATTAGACGGGAATTGGGTAAGATTGATTGGGTGGTGTTTCTGGGGGGATTGACAGTGGATAGACAATGGCAAGCATTCAAAGATAGAATGGAAGAATTCCAGAACATGTTTATACCGGTTTGGCATAAAAATAAACCTAAAAAGGTGACTCAACCGTGGATAACGAGGGAAATTAGGGACAGCATAAAATCAAAAAAAAGGGCATATCAACTGGCAAAAAAAAGCACCAGACCGGAAGATTGGGGGCAGTACAGGATACAGCAAAAGAGGACAAAGGGATTAATCAGGAAGGGGAAAATAGAATACGAAAGTAAACTTGCAGCAAACATAAAGACAGACTGCAAAAGCTTTTATCGGTATATCAGGAGGAAAAGACTGGTAAAATCCCAAGTCGGTCCCTTGCAGTCCGATTCGGGAGAATATATAATGGAGAATAAGGAAATGAAAGACCAATTAAACTCATACTTTGGTTCTGTATTCACAAAGGAGGACACAAATAACCTCCCAGGAATATCGGCAAACATAGGGACTAATGAGAGGGAGGAGCTGACAGAAATTAGTATCTCCAGGGATATGGTGTTGGGTAAGTTGAGGGGACTGAAGGCCGACAAATCCCCGGGGCCTGATAAACTACATCCTAGGGTACTTAAGGAGGTGGCCCTGGAGATAGCAGATGCTCTAAGGATCAACTTCCGGAACTCCATTGGCTCGGGAACAGTACCCGTGGATTGGAGGGTAGCTAATGTTACCCCAATATTTAAAAAGGGGGGTAGAGAGAAAGCAGGGAATTATAGACCAGTAAGCCTTACATCGGTTGTGGGCAAAATGCTAGAGTCCATTATTAAGGATAAAATAGCGGAGCACTTGACAAATGGGGAAAGGATCGGACAGAGTCAACATGGATTTACAAAGGGTAAATCGTGTTTGACTAATCTGCTGGAATTTTTTGAGGAAGTAACTGGTAAAATAGATGGGGGAGAGCCAGTGGATGTGGTGTACCTTGACTTCCAGAAAGCCTTCGATAAGGTTCCACACAAAAGATTATCATGCAAAATTAAGGCTCATGGGATTGGGGGCAAAGTATTAACGTGGATAGAGAACTGGCTGGCGGATAGAGAACAGAGAGTTGGAATAAACGGCTCGTTTTCGGAGTGGCAGGCAGTGACCAGCGGGGTGCCGCAAGGATCTGTCCTGGGACCCCAGCTGTTCACAATATATATAAATGATCTGGATCAGGGAATTGGATGCAATATTTCCAAATTCGCTGACGACACTAAACTAGGAGGAGGGGTGGGCTCTGATGAGGATGTCAGGAGGCTACAGTGCGATTTGGACAGGTTGGGGGAATGGGCGGATACGTGGCAGATGCACTATAATGTGGATAAATGCGAGGTTATCCACTTTGGGGGTAAAAACAGGAGGGTAGATTATTATCTAAATGGCAATAGATTGGGAGATGGGGAAGTGCAGAGGGACCTGGGTGTTCTTGTGCACCAGTCACTGAAGGAGAGCATGCAGGTGCAACAGGCGATTAAGAAGGCAAATGGTATGTTGGCCTTCATATCAAGGGGGTTCGAGTATAGGAATAGGGATACCTTACTACAGCTGTACAAGGTGCTGGTGAGACCGCATCTGGAGTATTGTGTACAGTTTTGGTCGCCCCATCTGCGGAAGGATGTTCTTGCCATGGAAAGAGTGCAACGGCGATTCACCAGGCTGATACCTGGAATGGCGGGAATGACCTACGAAGAGAGATTAAATAGTTTGGGCTTGTACTCACTGGAGTTTAGAAGATTGAGAGGGGATCTCATCGAAACATATAAAATTATGGCAGGCCTGGACAGGCTGAATTCAGAGAGAATGTTTCCAATGGCCGGGGAGCACAGAACCAGGGGCCACAGTCTAAAAATAGCGGGCAAATCATTTAAAACAGAGATGAGGAAGAATTTCTTCACTCAAAGAGTGGTGAGCCTGTGGAATTCCCTGCCACAGAGGGCTGTGAAGGCTAATTCAATAAATATTTTCAAGAGAGAATTGGATATATTTCTGAAGGCTAAGGGGATTAAGGGTTACGGAGAAAAGGCGGGGACGGGGTACTGAACTGGTAAGATCAGCTATGATCTCAGACCAAGATCAGCCATGATCTCATTGAATGGCGGAGCAGGCTCGAAGGGCCGAATGGCCTACTCCTGTTCCTATCTCTATGTTTTCTATGTTTTCTATATTTTCAACACCATCATCAAGTTTGCAGATGATACCACGGTAGTAGGCCAGATCACCAACAAGGATGAGTCAGCCTACAGGGAGGAGGTCCAGCATCTCGTGAAGTGGTGTGCCAATTACAAACTGGCCCTTAACATCAAGAAAACCAAGGAAATCATTGTGGACTTCAGGAAGTCTAAAGGCAGAAGTCACACCCCCATCCACATCCATGGGGCTGTGGTGGAAAGGGTGGACAGCTTTAAGTTCCTCGGAGTCCACATCACTGAAGACATCTCCTGGTCCCTCAGTACCTCCTCTTTGGTAAAGAAGGCCCAGCAGCGCCTATATTTCCTAAGGAGGCTGAAGGGATGTAACCTGTCACACCTGATCCTCTCTAACTTTTACCGCTGCACAATAGAGAGGATCCTGATGAACTGTATCACAATGTGGTATGGCAGCTGTAGTTCCTATGATCGGAAAGCCCTGCAGCGGGTAGTCAAAACTGCCCAACGCATTACCGGCACCCGGCTGCCGACCATAGGGAACATTTATCAGAAACGCTGTTTACGGAGGTCGCTGACCATCATCAAACACCCTACACACCCCAGCCACAGTTTGTTCACCCCGCTGCCATCTGGGAGACGCTACAGGTGCATTCGCACCCGAACAACCAGATTTAGGAACAGCTTCTTTCCCAGGGCTTTCATCCTACTGAACTCTGCAAATAAACTCTAAAGCCTGCACATCTGCCAATGCACTTTATTATGTTTATGTTTATGTATTACAAGCCAAATGAATGTCGAATGTTAAATGTCTTAATCTAAATATACACTCTCGGGAGCCGCAAGACTACATTTCGTTGTACTGCACTTATGCACTAACAATGACAATAAAGATGATTATTATTATTATTGTTATTATAATCTATTTTGTTTTTGATCTCCCGCAAGTGGAAACCTAATTTCACATTTACCCTGGACAAATGATTCATAATTAGATTGACCTCGATCAGATCACCTTTAAAACTTCTCTGTTCTAAAGAAAAGAGTCTAAAGCTGTTCAATCTTTCCCGAATGCTGTAATCTCATTTATGTTAGCATCTTGTAAATATTTTGTTCATTTTTTCCACTGATTCTGTGGCCTTTTCATAATGTGGAGGTCTGATCTGTGCAGCGTGAACAAGGTCCTATACAGGTTCATCATAACTTCACTAATTTGGAACACTACTCCCCTGAAATAAATCCAAGTGCTCTGTTAGCAGTTTTAATTTTTTTGCTGATCTGTGATGCTGCATTTAATTATATGTTCACCTTTACCATTAGTTCATTGTACTCTGCGCCACATTCAAGTTCTTATATTACACGGAATAGGTGACATTTCTATCAATGCATCACATCACATTTATTTATTTTAAAGTGAATTTGACACTTATCTTCCAAGTCTACAATTTTTCTATACTGTATTATGCTAATACAATACTGACGTCATCTTATTGTATTTGCATATTTAATTAAATCTGACTTTGCAAAAACAGAAAGAAACTTTCAAGACGACAAAAAGTTTACTCGCTACATTATTCATGTTACAGATTTGATAAACTCTTTCCTTCACTTATTGAAAACTATATGCAGCCAGTGAGGTATTTAAGAGGAAGATATTTTGAACACCCGTAGATAGTTAACACACCATTTGACAAATCTCTCATCTCCGAAAATGAGCCACTGCATTATTCCAAAAAAGTGCAGCAAGCAATTCAGTTAATCCGAAGTACATTGTGCCCTTCTCAGAGCAATAATACATTTTGCTAAATCTCTCCCTGTCTCTCTCTCTCTCTCTCTTATCTAATTAATCCTTGAATGACTGCATTGTTGAAAATGTATTATCATTGATATCCAGAATTGATTAACAGGCACATTCTCTGAGCAACAGATTAATTATGTTGTCTGTAATTGATTAGAGGGGATATGACTGATTCGATAATTTAAAACGGTATATAGCTTCTTGTCCCAGGAAATAGACGACTGATGGCCGAATCCTTAAAACGTTCTCGGTCCCGAGGACACTTCTACAAATGTATATCCTTCCTACATCTAATAAATAGGCATTTTCAAGCGTAAATATTGTTTATTGTTCCAGCTTCATGCAAATCGAAATTAAGACATTGCTTTCAAACTTTTTTAATCAACTGCTTCGCATCGTAAATGTCACAAATGATAAGAGATGCCCACAGCATTAGAACAAAAGGAATAGGAGCAGGAGTAGGACATTTGGCTCTTGGAGCCTGCTCTGCCATTCAATAAAAGCATGGCTGATCTTCTACCTTACCTCCATTTTCCTGCAATATCCCCATATCACTTGATTAACTTAATATTCAAAAATCTATCGATCTCTGTCTTGAATATACTCAAAGACTGAACCTCCACAGCCGTCTGGGTTAGCGAATTCCAAAGATTCACCACTTCCTGAGTGAAGAAATGTCTCCTCATCTCAGTCCTGAATGGCCGACCCCTTATTCTGAGACTTTGACCCCTGGTTGTAGACTCGCCAGCCAGGGGAAACCTCCTCCCTGCATCAACCATGTCAAGTCCTGTAAGAAATGTGTATGCTTCAATGAGATCACCTTTCATTTTTTCTATACTCTAGATAATATTGGACGAATCTACTCAATCTCTCCTCATAGGACAATCCCCCCATCCCTGGAAACAGCCTGGTGAAACTCCGTTGCACCCCCTCTAAGGGAAGTATATCCTTCCTCCTGGAAGGAGACCAACACTGTACACAATGCTCCAGGTGTGGTCTCACCGGGGCCCTATATAATTGCAGTAAGACGTCTTTACTCTTAAACTCAAATCCTCTTGTAATAAAGGCCCTCATACAATTTGCTTTCCTAATTGCTTGCTGTACCTGCATGTTGACTTGCAGTGATTATTGTACAAGGACACCCACATTTCCCATTCTCCCGCCATTTAAACAATACTCTGCTTTTCTATTTTTCCTACCAAAAGGAATAACTTCACAAATTTCCACGTTATATTGCATTTGCCATATT
This sequence comes from Somniosus microcephalus, assembly GCF_052327205.1. NCBI lineage: Eukaryota > Metazoa > Chordata > Chondrichthyes > Squaliformes > Somniosidae > Somniosus > Somniosus microcephalus. The sequence continues at coordinate 41,402,910 of NW_028225187.1, read as the reverse complement.
CCTGCCCACTCATTCGCCTGTGTATATCCCCTTGGTACCTCCATACATCATCCTCACAACATACATTCCATGTTATGATTGAAGCAATTAGTATAAAACATGTTGCTACGTGTAACAGCTTGCATGTGAAAAGCATGCAATCCTTTATACCAACTAAAAAAAAACATGCTGAGCTAAAAAAAAAGGAGGCTATATAGTTGTAGATTTTTGTGTTTACCACTAGGGCATTAAGCATGTTCTGGGCAAAGCAGAAAATTGAAAATCCGGCGGGATGAATCGCCTGTAATAGAAACCACCTCATTTTCTATTTTGATATTAATGGAAAGGAACTCTGGCCAGTTCTGTTAGAGTTGTGCATAATATACTGCCGGAATTTCGAGCCTGCCGTTCGCCCTGGTAATGCTTAATCTCCAAGCGTTAATTACGAAAATCGCGTCCCTACTCCCACCATCCGTCCCGAGAAAGCAGTTGTCTCCACAGGTCTTGGTGAGTAACATATATCAAAGCTGCTGAGAACTTTTATTTCTTTTTCACTTCGGCATACACAATGCTGTCTGCAGCAGTGGCCAAGGCAGCTTCTTTCTGATTCAGAGCTTCCATATTCAAAGTAACATAGGTGAGTTCCTGGTGGTCACTCTCTGGTACATCAGCAGACGCTCCCTGCGATGAATAACATGAAGAAATGGCAGAAGTAGATAATATACGGATAATGTGTTTCTTTACTCCTCTCCAACTCTCGTCGCCTCGCAATATCAATATTTTTCTCTCTGTCTCACTTCCTCTGCCTCGCTCTCTCTCTCTCTCGCTCTCAGCTATCTTACTCTCCATCTAGCTCTCTGCCTTTGACTGTCTATCTTTCTCTGTGTCGCTGTGTCTCACTGCAGCTTTCTCTCTCTCTTTCTCTCACTCTCTGTTTCTGTGTCTGTCTCTCTCAGAGTCTGTCTGTCTGTCTCTTTTGTATCTCACACCTCTGACTCTCGTTCATTCGTCTGTCTGTTCATTCTGTCTGTCTGTTCATTTTGTCTGGTCAGTCTGTCTGTCTGTCTGTTCGTTCTGTCTGTCTGTCTGTCTGTTTATCTGTCTGTCATTCTGTCTGTGTGTCTGTCGTTCTGTCTGTCTGTGGTTCTGTCTGTCTATCATTCTGTCTGTCTTTCGTTCTGTCTGTCTGTCGTTCTGTCTGTCTGTCGTTCTGTCTGTCTGTCGTTCTCTGTCTTTCGTTCTCTGTCTGTCGTTCTCTGTCGTTCTGTCTGTCATTCATTCTGCCTGTCGTTCTGCCTGTTGTTCTGCCTCTCTGTCTACCTATATATATTTCTATCTATATATCTATCTGTCTGTCTGTCTGTCTATCTATCTATAAATGTATCGATCTCTATCTCTGTGTCCATCTGTTCTTCTCTCGGTCTTGTCTTTCTCTCTCCTTCTCTCTCACTCACTCTCTATCTCGTTCTTTCACTCTCTCACTCTCCCTCGCTCACTATTCTGTAAGTTTCCGACTCTCTCTACAGGAGCCAGCTTATCGGTGTTTGCAAAGCAAGAGGCATAATGATTGGTATTTGAGAAAAATTGAACTTACGTTTTTGTCAGGATCTAAAGGAAGATTCGCAATCTCATCTGAAAAGAAGGACATTTATTTTGTGAAGTCTCTGCCTGTTTTTCCAGTGAGTTTCAAAGGGCTAGAATGCCAACTGGCTGCTCGGGCAGACAACTGCCGTTGCCATGCTTTATAGCAAATGCCTAGTTACTAAATTCCTTTAAAATCAGTTGATGGGCAGTTCATGCCCGCACTGAAAATCTTCCCCGATATTAAAAAATATCCTCAGTAATCACTCATTACCACAAATTTAGCGCAAAATTAAAATCATGTTTAGATATTTGTCTTTACCAAATGGGTAATAACAATCACAAGGCCACATTTCAGAAAGCAAAATATCGCAACAAGTATAACATGGCACTTCATTTCAAAGGAAGGGAAATCTGGCGGGTTACGTTACAAGCAGGGATCAGTGTTGGGGCCTCAGCTATTTACAATCTATATTAATGGGCGAGGTGAAGGGACCAACAGAAACAGGGAGGGGGAGAAGTACCTGGACTCTATGTTTCAGGAGGTAGTCACAACTATGAAATTAATTAATTCAGATGGAGTCCGTGGTCAGGGACAGGATGGTGTGACTATAAGTGAGGCAGGTACGGGGATCCAGGAGGTAGTGTTGAAGGAGCCGCAGCCCATGCTCTTGTCAAACAGGTTCGAGGTACTTACTCCCTGTGAGGGACGGAACGGGGACTGCAGGAAGGATGAGCAACCTGGCCACAGCACCGTGGAACAGGGGGCCATTCAAGTGAGGGGAGTAAAAAGAAATGTTGTAGTGGTAGGGGATAGTATCATTAGGGGGATAGATAGGGTTCTCTGCAGTCGAGGGCGGGAGTCCTGAAGGCTGTGTTGCCTGCCCGGTGCCAGGGTTAAGGACATCTCTTCTGGGCTGGAAAGAAACTTGGAGTGGGAGGGGGAGGATCGAGTTGTCGTGGTCCATGTTGGTACAAATGACGTAGATAGGACAAGGAAGAAGGTTCTGTTAAAGGAGTATGAGCAGCTAGGGGTCAAATTAAAAAACAGGACCTCAAGGATAATAATCTCTGGATTATTAACTGAGCCACCAGCGAATTTGGCTAGGATAAATAAAATTAGAGAGTTAAATGTATAGCTCGAAGACTGGTGTGGGAAAAATGGGTTTTGCTTCTTGGGACACTGGCACCAGTACTGGGACAGCAGGGAGCTGTTCCATTGGGACGGACTTCACTTGGCCAGTGCTGGGACTAGAATCCTAGCGAATCATATAACTAGAGCTGTAGAGAGGGCTTTAAACTAATTAGTGGGGGGAAGGTTTCTAGAGAGCAAATAATAAAAATGACAACGGGGAAGGTTATAGACTTAGGTAGCAGTGGGGGAATTAAAAACCAGAGCGTGTCAGAAAGGGACAGAAGGTATGGAGTAAAAGATACAGTAGCAAAAGGGGAAAAAGCAGGAACTAAGTGTCACAAAACGTATTTGAAATTTCTTTATCTGAATGCACGTAGCATTTGTAACAAAATGGACGAGTTAATGGCACAAATAACTACATATGGGTATGATCTTGTGGCCATTACAGAAACATGGCTGCAGGGTGACCATGACTGGGAATTAAACATACCAGGCTATTTAACAATCAGAAAGGACAGGCAAAAAGGAAGGGGAGGTGGGATGGCTATGTTAATTAAGGATGGAATCACTGTAATACAGAGAAATGATATTGGGTCAAAGGATCAGGATAGTGCAACAGTTTGGGTGGAGATAAGGAATAATAAGGGGAAAAAACACTAGTGGGCTTGTCTATAGGCCTCCGAACAGTTGCAACTCTGTTGGACGGAGTATCAATCAGGAAATAGTTGAGGCTTATAATAAGGGAACAGATATAATTATGGGGGATTTTAACTATCATATTAACTGGACAAATCAAATTGGGCAGGACAGCCTTGAGGAGGAGTTCATTGGGTGTATTAGGGATGGGTTTCTTGAGCAGTGTGTAACTGAACCGACCAGGGCGCAAGCAAACTTAGATTTGGTCCTGTGTAATGAGACAGGATTAATTAGAAATGTCCTAGAAAAGGATCCTCCATATTCAATTAGAGGGTGAGAAGGTTGGATCTCAAACAAGCGTGCTGAGCTTGAATAAAGGAGACTATGCAGGTATGAGAGCGGAATTGATTAGAGTGGACTGGGAAAATAGATTAAAGGGTAAGACGGTACATGATCAGTGGTGTACATTTAAGGAGTTATTTTAAAACTTCCAAAAAATATATATTCCACTTAGGAAAAAAGGGCGTAAAAGAAAAGATAGCCATCCCTGGCAAAGTAAGGTAATTAAGGATAGTATCCGACTAAAAATAAGGGCATATAAGTTAGCCAAATCTAGTGGGAGGATAGAAGATTGGGAAGTCTTTAAAAGACAACAAAAAATAACTAAAAGATTGATTAAGAAATGGAAGATAGATTATGAATGTAAATTAGCAAAAAATATAAAAACAGATAGCAAAAGTTTCTATAGTTATATAAAAAGTAAAACGGTGGCTATAGTAAATGTTGGACCCTTAGAGGATGAGACTGGGAAATTAATGGTGGGAAACATGGAGATGGCAAAAACACTGAACAAATATTTTGTATCAGTCTTTAAGGTAGAGGACACTAAGAATATCCCAACACTGGACAAACAGGGGGCTCTAGTGGGGGAGGAGCTAAATATGATTAAAATCACTAAGGAAGTGGTACTCGGTAAAATAATGGGACTCAAGGCGGATAAATCCCCTGGACCTGATGGCTTACATTCTAGGGTCTTGAGGGAAGTGGCGGTAGAGATTCTGGATGCATTGGTAATAATTTTCCAAAACTCCCTGGACTCAGCAAAGGTCCTGGCAGATTGGAAAACTGCTAATGTAACACCCTTATTTAAAAAGGGTAGTAGGCAGAAGGCTGGAAACTATAGACCTGTTAGCCTAACATCTGTGGTTGGTAAAATTTTAGAGTCCATTATTAAGGAGACAGTAATGAGATATTTGGATGAACATAATTTAATCGGACAAAGTCTGCATGTTTTTATGAAGGGGAAGTCATGTCTGACAAATTTGCTTGAGTTCTTTGAGGAAGTAACATACAGGGTGGATAAAGGGGAACCAGTGGACGCATTGTATTTAGACTTCCAAAAGGCATTTGATAAGGTGCCATACAAAAGATTATTGCTCAAGATAAAAAATCACGGGATTGGGGCTAATATTCTGGCATGGGTGGAGAATTGGCTATTTAACAGAAAGCAGAGAGTTGGGATAAATGGTTCATTCTCAGACTGGCAATCAGTAACTAGTGGTGTTCCGCAGGGGTCCGTGCTGGGTCCCCAACCCTTTACAATCTATATTAACGATTTGGAGGAGGGGGCCGAGTGTAACATATTAAAGTTTGCAGATGATACAAAGATGGGAGGGAAAGTAGTGAGTGAGGAGGAAATAAAAAACCTGCAAGGGGACATAGACAGGCTAAGTAAGTGGGCAGAAATTTGGCAGTTGGAATACAATACTGGAATGTGTGAGGTTATGCACTTTGGCAGGAAAAATCATAGAGCAAGTTATTATCTTAATGGCAAGAAACTGGAAAGTGCTGTAGTACAAAGGGATCTGGGGGTCCTGGTGCACGAAACTCAAAAAGTTAGTATGCAGGTGCAGCAACTGATCAAGAAGGCAAATGGAATGTTGGCTTTTATTGCTAGGGGGATAGAATATAAAAACAGGGAGGTATTGCTGCAGTTGTACAAGGTATTGGTGAGACCGCACCTGGAATACTGCATACAGTTTTGGTGTCCTTACTTAAGAAAAGACATACTTGCTCACTCGGTTAATCCCGGGGATGAGGGGGTGGACATATGAGGAGATGTTGAGTAGATTTGGACTCTACTCATTGGAGTTCAGAAGAATGAGAGGAGATCTAATTGAAACATATAAGATTGTGAAGGGGCTTGATCGGGTGCATGCAGTGAGGAGTTTCGCAATGATGGGTGAAACTAGAACTAGGGGGCATAATCTTCGAATAAGGGGCTGCTCTTTCAAAACCATGATGAGAGACACATCTTCACTCAGAGGGTAGTAGGTCTGTGGAATTTGCTGCCCGAGAAAGCTTTGGAAGCTACATCATTAAATAAATTTAAAACAGAAATAGACAGTTTCCTAGAAGCAAAGGGAATTAGGGGTTATGGGGAGCGGGCAGGAAATTGGACATGAGACGAGGTCCGGAACGGTCATGGCCCTGTGTGTAGCGAAGCGGGCCCAGGGGCCGTGTAGCCTGGTCCTGCTCCTACTTCTTGTGTTCTAATTCTGTGTTAGATTTCAGGAGATGGTTCTATTCACAGGGATTAGTGGAGACATCGAACAGGCTGCCAGCTAGGTGTCCTTTAAGAGTAAATTGGGCCTGTTCCTGGCTGGGGTGGAGATCACCTTTTACAGAAGGTAAGTACTGTAGGAAATATAGGGACAGAGTGATCTCCTGGACGAGTTTCGATCGCCTAGATGGGGCGGAGAGGAATTTCCCAGATTTTATTCCCCAAATTGGCCATTGGGTTTTTTATCTGGTTCTTCGCCTCTCCCAGGAGATCACATGGGTTCGGGTGCGATGGCGAGTGATAGTAGATTTGATGTTAGGATCAGATCAGCCATGATCTTATTCAATGATGGAGCAGGCTCGAGGGGCCGATTGGCCTACTCCTGCTCCTATTTCTTATGTTCTTATGTTCTTAAATGTATCCAAAATTGATCACAATACAATGCAAAGTGGGACAGTAAACTGTGAGGAGAACTAAAAGAGTCTGCAGAGGGATGCAGATAGATTAAGTCAGTGGGCATTAAGGTGGCAGACCAACTGTAATGTAGGGAAATGTGAGGTTATTTACTTTGGTAGAAAGAATAGAAAAACAGAATATTTTATTAACGATGAGAAACTTTCAAATGTTGGTGTTCAGAAAGATTTGGGTGTCCACGTGCAAGGAACACAGAGAACTAGCATAAAGGTACAGCAAGCAATATGTAATGGAAATGGCATGTCGGCCTTTATTGCAAGGCGGGTTGGAGTATAAGAGTAAGGACGTCTTGCTACAATTGTACAGAGCCTTGGTGAGACCACACCTGGAGTACTGTGCACAGTTTTGGTCTCCTTATCTGAGGAAGGATATACTTGCCTTGGAGGCGGTGCAACGAAGGTTCATTAGATTGATTACTGGGATGAGAGGGCTGTCCTATGATGAAGGATTGTTTAGAATGGGCCGATATTTCTGGAGTTTAGAAGAATGAGAGGTGATCTCATTGAAACATACAAGATTCTGAAGGGGATTGACAGGGTAGATGCTGAGAGGATGTTTTGCCTGGCTGGAGTGTCTGGAACTATGGGGCATAGACTCAGGATAAGGGGTCGGCCATTTAAGACAAAATACGGAGGAAATCTTCACTCTGACGGTTTTGAATCTATGAATTCTCTACCCCAGAGGGCTGCAGATGCTCAGTCGTAGAGTATAATCAAGGCTGAAATAGATACATTTTTGGAATCTAGGACAATCAAGGGATATGGAGATCTGGCGGGAAAGTGGAGTTGAGGTCGATGATCAGCCATGATCTTATGGACAGGCGGAGAAGGCACCAGGGGCCGAATTGCCTAAACCCGCTCCTGTTTATTATGTTATTGTGTTCTTATGTAGGCATGCGTCCCTTCGATGGAGCTAGTACCTTTTCCACCCCGTTCAGATGGTGCCAGGTAGCCAGGCTCCAAAGAGCTAAATTTGAATCCACGACATTATTAATTGATTCACATATTTGGGGGACAAATTTGTACATGGGTGTGACGCAATAAAGGCATTATCGCTCCTGTCATCTGTAATCCGCTCAAGTCTTCAATCAGTTCCATTAACTTGAATAGATTGGAATATCAGACGTGTCGTACAACTGTTCACATTCAAAGGCATTACCATCGCTGAATCCCCCACTATCAACATCCTGGGGGTCACCATTAACCGAAAACTTAACTGGACCAGCCACATAAATACTGTGGCAACAAGAGCAGGTCAGAGGCTAGATATTCTGCGGCGAGTGTCTCAACTCCTGACTCCCCAAAGCCTTTCCACCATCGACAAGGCACAAGTCAGGAGTGTGATGGAATTCTCTCCACTTGCCTGGATGAGTGCAGCTCCAACAACACTCAAGGAGCTCGACACCATCCAAGACAAAGCAACCCCTTTGATTGGCACCCCATCCACCACCTTAAACATTCACTCCCTCCACCACCGGTGTACCATGGCTGCAGTGTGTACCATCTACAAGATGCACTGCAGCAACTCGCCAAGGCTTCTTTGGCAGCACCTCCCAGACCCGCGACCTCTTCCACCTCGAAGGACAAGGGCAGCAGGCGCACGGGAACACCACCACCTTCAAATTCCCCTCCAAGTCACACACCATCCTGACTTAGAAGTATATCGCCGATCATTCAACGTCACTGGTCAAAATCCTGGAACGCCCTCCCTAACAGCTCTGTGGGAGCACCTTCACCACACGGACTGCAGCGGTTCAAGAATGCGGCTCAGCCCCACCTTCTCAAGGGCAACTAGGGATGGGCAATAAATGCTGGCATTGCCAGCGATGCCCTGATCCCATAAATTAATTTTTAAAAATGTGAATCCGCCTGTTTGTTTACAGGCCCGTGTCAAATTTCACCCGCATTGTATCTAATTCAATCGTATGCAGGGTATTATTTTGCATTTTTCATTCCATATTATTTACACCAGTGCATTAATAACTAAAAGCCGATCCAGCTACAAGTATTACAAATTAAGCCATTAAGATATCTGTCACTGTTAGCGTCGCATAGAATCATATTGACCTGGACCTTACGGTCGGCAGCGTAACTACTCCAAACGCAATGCGCACTTAGCTCAATGTGCCAAGCACTTCCTCCGAGCTTTACACGGAAACTACAAAAATTGCCTGAGCAAAATCTGAAAATGCTTCCCTTTCCGGCCGCATATAGCTTTTAGAAATTCTTGGAATTGACAGGCGGTATGTGTCACGCCCTGCGCCTGTTTGCATAAGCTGTTAAAATTGTAATAAGAACATAAGAACATAAGAAATAGGAGCAGGAGTAGGCCAATCGGCCCCTCGAGCCTGCTCCACCATTCAATAAGATCATGGCTGATCTGATCCTAACCTCAAATCTTCTATCACTCTGCATCCACCCGAACCCATGTGATCTCCCGGGAGAGGCGAAAAACCAGATAAAGACCCAATGCTGAGCAATTAGCCCTAATCTTTGGCCAGCAATTAGAATATCCCCATCGGTGCAAATCATCTGTCAAGTCGGAACGGAACAGAGAGCAATTTCGGGATGATGTGCACCTGCATTCGCATGTGGAAATTCCGAACGTGCTGCACATTTCCATGGCAAATTCTGGCCCATTATAATTAACCTTTTTCATTAAAGCAACACTGCACTTACACGTGTTATCAGCGTCTTCGTGACTCGTAACTCCACCTGCAGAGGCTGCCCTACTGTAACATACACAAACATGTTATATTATCCTAAATATAGCCCCAAATTAATGTTTAGTCTCTGCACCATTACCTAAGATGCAATGAACTTGAGTGATTAAAGTATAATTGCATAATTTGCATAAAACTATGAGTATCAAAATAAAGCGTGTCTCATGGTGTTCTCACCTCTCAATATTTTGCCTTCTTAATTGTCCTGCAAGGTAACAATGGGAACATATAAATCACTATGTTAAATTTCGCAATAAAGTGACCCAAACTATCAAAATTTCCACTGTTCAATATTAATACAAGTGAAGTAGATTCAATTGTTTAATATGCACCCTTCCCAGAAGAAATCAAGGAATGGAGACGTGCATACGCACAAAAGGTGCAAGAAAATATGGAATGAGAAAGAAAAAAACAGTTTCCTCTACTTGGTTACCTCAGCAACAACGCGAACTGCTTGCTGTTATAGGTCTAGAAATTCGTCTCTTCCTACCCCAAAATATTGACAGCAAAGTCGGAAGCTATTACCACCTTAAATAGTATTGGGCCTAAATTTGCGTTGGAAGTGTACCTCCAGAGTACGCCTCCGACCCGAAAAATAAATCCAAAAGTACCTGCTGGCTCTCAGGAAGGATATACTTGCCTTGGAGGTGGTGGATCGAAGGTTCACTAGATTGATTCCTGGGATGAGAGGGCTGTCCTATGGTGAGAGATTGTGTAGAATGGGCCTGTACTCTCTGGAGTTTAGAAGAATGAGAGGTGATCTCATTGAAACATTCAAGATACTGAGGGGGATTGACAGGATAGATTCTGAGAGGTTGTTTCCCCTGGCTGGGGAGTCTAGAGCTAGGGGTCATAGTCTCAGGATAATGGGTTGGCCATTTAAGACTGAGATGAGGAGGAATTTCTTCACTCAGAGGGTTGTGAATCTTTGGAATTCTCTGCCCCAGAGGGCTGTGAATGTTGAGTCTTTGAGTATATTCAAGGCCGAGATCGATAGATTTTTGGACTCTAGTGGAATCAAGGGATGTGGAGATTGGGCGGGAAAGTGGAGTAGAGGTCGATGATCAGCCATGATCTTTTTTAATGGGGGAGAAGGCTCTAGGGGCTGTATGGCTTACTCCTGCTCTTACTTATTATGTTCTTCTGTCACGGGCATCGGAGTTGTTGCGTCCTTGGGCTGCATAAAGGCCCACGGATCCCAGTTAGGCAAGCGGTTAGGAAGCGTCCCTCGGTACACGTGAGCCAGATCAACACCCCATAATAGACTGATGAACAAGGTCAGAGAATGCGGAGTCAGGGGACAAGCAGCAGACTGGATTGCTGGCTGTCTTCAGGACAGAAAGCTTGGAGCAGGAGTAACGTGTAGCTGCTGAGAATGGCAGGTGTGTCTAGAACGAGGGGTCACAGTCTCAGGATACGGAGTAGGACGTTTAGGACTGAGATGAGGAGAAATTTCTTCACACAGAGGGTGGTGAACCTGTGGAATTCTCTACCACAGAAGGCTGTGGAGGACAAGTCACTGACTCTATTTAAGAAGGAGATAGATAGATTTCTATACACAAAAGGCATCAAGCGGTATGGGAATATGGTATTGAGATAGAGGATCAGCTATGATCATATTGAATGGTGGAGAAGGCTCGAAAGGCTGAATGGCCTATTCCATGTTTCTATGTCTCTATAGAGGCTACGGGATTTTTTCCGTCCACCTGAGAGGGCAGACTTGGTTTAATATCTCATCTGAAAGACGGCACCTCCGACAGTGCAGCACTTCTTCAGCACTGCACTGAGGACTGTCAGCATGGATTTTTGTGCTCAAGCTTCTGGAGTGGGACTTGAACCCACAAACTTCGGACTCAGGCGAACTGAACCACAGCTGACACTATGAAGGGTAAAGGGTAGCTATTCACAGTGGCAAAAGCTGGGTAGTGGTGTTCCACACGGATCAGTGCTGGGACCACTGCTGTTCACAATTTACATTAACGAATTAGACTTTGGAATCAGAAACACAATTTCTAAGTTTGTGGACGACACCAAATTTGGGGGGAAAGTCAATACTGAGGAGGACTGTGATTTCTGTGACTGCAACAAGTTACAGGAGGACATTAAAAAACTTGGAGAATGGGCATGTAATTGGCACATGAATTTCAACACGGAAAAATGTGATGTATTACATTTTGGGAGGGAGGTCACTGATCACTTGGAGGATGTGAGGCTAGGTCATGTAGAGGAATAACGGGAGCTAGGAGTACAAATACACAAATCTGTAAAAGTTGCGACACAGGTTAGCAAGGCAATAAAAAAAGCAACCCAAGCACTACGGTTTATTTCTAGAGGGATAGAATTGAAATGTAGGGAAGTTATGCTAAACCTGTATTGAACATTGGTTAGACCACACTTGGAGTCGTCGTCGTACGTGTCTTCACACTGTTCCCTTTGGGGAACAGTATGAAATGGTGGAAGGATTTCTGGCCTCAATTAACGCTCCTTCCATGACCGTAACCATCTTCGTACCAGCCATTAGGGTGGTTAGTCCTATGGCGGGAGGGTTTTACGGGCTCCCACAACCCATATGAGGGGGGGGCCACCCACACCCACGGATGCAAGTATCCCACTGGATGTCAACCCAGAATTTAGAGCCGGAGCTCCGACTCCACTTGCCGGGACTGTCTGGAGCGGGGTTCGAAACCCTACACCTTCTGGCCCAGCGGCGGGGATGCTACCGCTACGCCAAAGGCCCACTCCCACTTGGAGTACTGTGTACAGTTCTTTCGCCATATTATAAAAAGGGTATAGAGGCACTGGAGAGGGCGCAGAGAAGATTTACAAGGATGAAACCAGAAATGTGAGGGTATACCTATCACGAAAGGATGAACAGGCTGGGTCTCTTTTCTCTTGAAAAAAGAAGGCTGAGGGGTGACCGAATAAAGATCTTTAAAATTATGAAATGTTTCGATAGAGTGGATATAGAGAGAATGTTTCCACTTGTGGGGAAGAGCATAACTAGAGGCCATCAATATAAGGTAGTCACCAAGAAATCCAATTGGGAAGTCAGGAGAAACTTCTTTACCAAAAGAGTGGTGAGAATGTGGAACTCGCTACCACAGGGAGTGGTTGAAGTGAATAGTATAGATGTATTTCAGGGAGTCTGGACAAACATATGAGGGAGAAGGGAATAGAGGGTTACGCTGAGAGATCTAGATGAGGAAAGATGGGAGGAGGCTCGAGTGGAGCATAAACGCCGGCATGGACTGGTTGGGCCGAATGGCCTGTTACTTTGCCGTATATCCTATGTAATCATATGTAAACACATTAGAAGGGAGAATCTCCATAAGCAAATGAGAAATCCCCAAATAAATAAGTAATTTACACAATTCTAATAAAAATAAATATTCTCATGTTCAAAATTAATTAAAAGCTCCAAATTAAGCATTTAAAATAAATATTGAATTGTCCGAAAAATAATTTTAATCCAGGCCAAAATTTGGATGAACTAACTTTAAAGGTTTTTGTATATTTTTATCATTTAGAAAATGTAATTTAACATCTATTTTTACCCTTATGCTGGTTAAAGCAGGCCCAGTGCTCAAAGCAGGCGTCAGTGTTTTCCTGGGCACTCACTGAAGTAGATGAGTCACCTCAGGAGTAGTGACCACCAAATGACACGGTTCCAGGTCCAAATAGAAAGAGAAAAGGTTTATGCAAAGATGAGTGAGCAGGTTGAGGCAAGGTGGAAAGACAGAGCTTGACAGACAGGACTGTAGATCAGCAATGGGATTTTGTTTTATATTGCAAGGGCACGTAATAAATATTTGAAAAAAAAAGAGAGCAATTCTGGACCCGCTGTGTGCACAGTTTCTTTTTAATCCCGAGATAGTCAAATCCAAATCTGCTCCAGCAATAGAGTTTTTTTTATGGCGCATGCGATGATCACCTGGACAGGTACCAAATTCCAGTTTATCGTGCACGGGCAGCGTTATGCCGAAACCTGGAACTTGCGGGGCCATTCTGGGGGCTTCCCGATGGTGTGTACACTGTGCATATGCCGTCATCGGCCCCACAATATCCGGCCCAATATTTTCCAATGATCCGACTAGGCAGAGAAGCCTTTCCAAAGCATGCAGTCAGAACTCTTCTACATTTGCCTTACCGTCACCTTTCACACTGTTAATGCTGGACTGGGTTTGCAGGCTGTTTGCAAGGCCCGACCAGTTTTTCGATGATCTTAGTTCACGTGAAAATTTGCACTTTTTTTCCCCCACGATCACTTACTTCTCTTTGCAAGCAAGAACCAGGTCAACGCCACAACCAGTAAAACGATGGACCCAGCAGTACATCCCAGACCAATGTTGAGCAATAAACTGTTATCTGCATCTATACAGAGATAGAAAGATGGAAGATTGCTAAGATTTCATCAGCACACAAGAAATGTCAGCATTTACTTCCAGCTGAATGTCCAGTGCATAAAAGGGCACTAGATGATATTCTCTGCTTGACTGACTGCTTTGCGTCAGTGACACCTTCTACCTCACGCCCGAAATTAAGTTCATTTGACATGAGTATGATTATATGGGGGTGAAATTGAACATGGGAAGAAAATTCAAAGAAAACGTCAGTATGGCACTGTTCGATTATTTTACGCCCCGTTTGAGATCCAGTTACATTGCACTCGAAATTCCATGTGGGCGGTGGCGCAGGATCGGCGATATCAGATGGGCCATCGTTTATATGAAGCTCCTGATATTCAATTCCATTGCTGACCAATACAGTCAATATGGCGCCCGTCCTGCGCCAATGACCGAATCATATTTCTAAGCCCCATATCCTCACATCTCTCTGTATAGAGGGACTTTTCCTGCTGTCTCCCCTCTAATATTGTATTTACTACACTTCCTTATAGACCCCTAACTATTGACACTAGTTTGCTTCTATCATAATTTTAAATTATCATAGAAGCCAACTTCCGTGCTTTCATAATTTAAAAAACATAGGCCCAGAAATTCGGGTCCCCACGGATGAGTACGCACGGGGTACTCACCCATAGGCCCAATGGAAGTGCCGATTTCGTTCATGCACTGCGCATGCACGAGAAACCAGAACTTCCGTTCCCTTGAAGGAAAGGGTTCACAGGTGGAACGCCTGCGCCGGAGAGGCAGCGCGTGCGGATCGAACTTACATTTTTTTTTGCAGGTTTCTCCGGGAGGGTAAGTCTCCAGAAGTTAAACTTTTAAAAACAGATGCAAGGCCTGATTTTAACAAGGTAAGTGGTGAATTAATTACAATTAAAATATTTTTTCAACAGGCTTATTATTTTTAAATACTTTAAAGAAAGGTAAGTTTATTTTTAGCCCCGTTAGAAAATGTAATTAATTTTTTCGAAAATTAAATTATTGTTTAAAACAGTTATTTTTCTGCCCTTGCAGCGCGTTCCTATGCAGAGCTAGACAGATAGCTAACAACTTGATATCTTCCCATAAAAATCACAAGGCTTGACTTTTCTTGTAAAGCTTTACTGAAAGATTCTTATTGTAAAACTGAAAAACAACACAGAAATGGAAGCACACATTAGTATACAAGCGCATAACTGATATGCATACACAAATTTAGGTACGCCTGAGCAACACAGTACATTTGGCATGTAAATTACCAAACACGTGGAAACACAGCTTACTGTGAATACACATTTAGCAAACTGGAAGGCATTCTCTTTATATTAGCCCTGTACATAGTGCACCAAAATGCAGCTACTAGTTAACCAGCTAGACAGAGAGCGAGCACTTCACGGCTAGCTGTGTAAGTTTGCTTACAGAGAAAAGTTACAAACTAAACATTTTCTGCAACATACAGTATACACTAATCATCTATAACATTCTCAAGTACTTACAGACAAATAATATCCAAGACTCAGGCATGGGAACAATACAACTTCCCAGAGCATGTGCTGCTGTAGGTCTGTAGTTTACTTTACTGCACTTACTGTGCTTTACAGCACTTTACTGCACTTGTACTGCAGTTGCTAGGTACCAAATAGCCACTAGGTGGCAGCACACAACGGGAATCGACCCAACTTACTCAAACCCCTGAATTAACTGGAAAACTAACATAAATTGCTACAGAGAGACAGCACACTCCCCGCTTGGTACAATTCCATTGTACCACTACAGATACAAAATAAACCTAAAGAAAACGTCCTTTGGCTGCAAACATACTCAGAATCCGTTCTCTAGGTTTCTTCAGAAAGGAGGACTACGATCTCTGAGACTGGCCTCAGAAGCACTTTGACAGTCCCCTCCTTGACAATCTTCACCTCCACCTTATGGACCCTCTTGTCCCTGCTCGGCAGAGTTTTGACAACCAGTCCCACTGGCCATTCATTTCTGTGTGCTTGGCTGTCTTTCAGCAAGACAACATCTCTCACTTTGACATTTGGCTTGTCTTCTGTCCATTTCCTACGGCTCTGTAGGGTGGACAAATACTCTCCTCTCCATCTCTTCCAAAAAGTGTCTGCAAGACACTGGACTTACTTCCACTACTTCCTGTGCAGCTCAGCCATGTCAAAGTTTCCAGAGGGGGCTGAAATAGCACTCATCTTTTGAGTCAGGAGCATCGTTGGGGTGAGGACTGCAGGCATGTCTGGGTCGGTGGACACCGGCACCAGGGGTCTTGCATTCATGATCGCCATGACTTCATCCATGAAAGTGCTTAAGACGTCGTGTGTGAGACAAGTTGGTCCCGTCCGAAGCAGCATAGCATCCAGAATATGCCTGGCAACACCGATGAGCCTCTCCCATGAACCACCCATGTGGGATGAATGCGGGGGGGGAGTAAACACCCACGTGCACCCTTTCTTTTGGAGGTAGCTTCCTACCGCTGCATCGTCCGTGTGGATCTCCAACTCCTTACAGGCACCCACGAAGTTAGTCCCTCTGTCAGAGCGGAGAAGTTTGTCTGGACCACGGATTGAGAAAAACCTCCTCAGTGCATTGATAAAGCTGTCTGTTGACATGGATTCGATCAGCTCAATGTGCACAGCTCTGGTAGACATGCACGTAAAGAGCACCGCCCAGCACTTGCTGCCTGCACTACCTCCTCTTGTGCAATGCGTCATGATGGTCCATGGCCCAAAGACGTCAAGGCCCACGCTGGTGAATGGAGGCTCTGGAGTGAGTCTGTCAGCGGGCAAGTCTGCCATCTTTTGGTCCTCTAACCTCCCTCATAGCTTGCGGCAGGTAACACACTTGTGGATAACGGAAGAAACCAGACGCTTGCTCCCGATTATCCAGTATCCGGCTGCTCGGATAGCTCCTTCTGTTATGTGTCGTCCTTGGTGAGCCACCTGCTCATGATAGTATCTCACGAGTAGTGTGGCAATGTGATGGGTGTGCGGGATGATCAGAGGGTGCTTTTCTTCTCTTGACAAGTCTGCGGATGATATGCGCCCTCCGACCCGGAGCAAACCATCTTCATCTGTAACTGGGTTGAGCTTTTTAAGTGGGCTTTGCTTGGGGAATGTCTGTCCCTCTTCAAGACATTTGAATTCCTCCTTGAAGGCATCATGCTGGACCGAGCGAATGATCATACCTTTGGCTTGTGAAAGCTCACTTGTGCTTCATACTTCTTTAGAACATTTCCATCCTTTGTGTTCTATGTTGTCCGAATTCCCCTTGAAGGATGCTGCTACATGAATGAGTCGGGCTGTGGTTTGGCAGAGTGTTCTCCAGCTTGAGAATCGCTCGAAGCGTTGTGAGCCCAACTGAGCTTCTGAGGCTTTGGTGACCAGGGTCGTAACTTCAGGCCGAATCTCAGTATCAGCTTCAGACTAAACAAGGGTGAAGGGATTGGACTCAGGAGTCTCATCTGTGTTGACATTAAACAGGAAAGAGGGGCCCGAGAACCAACTGCTTTGCTGTAGGTGTGCTGCTGGTATAGACCTGGTAGCATGGTCTGCAGGGTTCAGGTCTGTGGAGACATAGCACCACTGGTCAGGGTGAGTGGATCGTCTGATACGAGTCACCCGGTTGGAAACATACACATAAAACCTTCTTGTGGAGTTGTGGATGTAACCAAGTACAATCTTGCTGTCCGTGAAGAACTTGATGGCGCCCACATCGATGTCAATCTCGTCTCTGATCAACTCGTACAGTTGAACAGCCAACACAGCTGCACAAAGCTCGAGACGTGGAATGGTGTGGGCAGGCCGAGAGGCCAACTTGGACTTCCCCATAACGAATCCCACATGGTATTTCCCATCGGCGTCAGCTGCTCTCAAGTAGGCCACAGCTCCTATTGCTACTGTGGAAGCGTCTGAGAAGATGCACAGCTCTCTTCTCTGTGTTGAAGACAGCGAGCCTGGAATGTAGCACCTCTCTATGTGCTGGTCTTCGAGAGCCTTCAAGGACTCCTTCCATAGGTTCCATTTTGCTACTTTTTCTGGGAGGAGTGGAGCATCCCACTCACTCTGATCCGATGAGAGTTCCCGTGCTAATGCTTTTCCTTGCATTGTTATGGGAGCTACGAACACCAAAGGGTCGTACAAACTGTTGACTGTAGACAGGACACCTCTCCGTGTAAATGGCCTTTCTTCACGGGACTCCAGGAATGTGAAGCTGTCTGTTTCCAGGTTCCAGGAGAGCCCCAGGCTCCCTTGAAGGGGGAGAGGATCCACTCCAAGGTGCAAATCCTTCAGATCCTTGGCACGGTCCTCTGCAGGGAAGGCTTCCATCACCTGTCCACTGTTCGATGCTACCTTGTGTAGTCTCAGGTTGGACTCTGCCAACATCGCTCTGGTTCTTGTCAGGAGGTCTATTGCTTCTTCAGGTGTGGTAACCGAGGTAAGACCATAGTCAACATAGAACTGTCTCTCAACATAATGCTTTGCATCGGAGCCATATTCTTGCTCATCTTTCTGAGCGGCTCGCCTCATGCAGTAGATAGCCACAGCAGGTGAAGGGCTGTTTCCAAACACGTGGACCTTCATCCTGTACTCCACCACATTCTTGTTGATGTCGTTGTCCTCATGCCACAGGTAGCGGAGATAGTCCCTGTGGTCTTCTCGGACGACGAAGCAATAAAACATTTGCTGCACATCTGCTGTCAGGGCTACAGGTTCTTTCCTGAACCGCAGAAGAACTCCCAACAAGGTGTTGTTCAAGTCTGGGCCGCTGAGGAGTACATCGTTCAGAGACACTCCTTTACATTCAGCACTTGAATCAAACACAACTCGTAACTGGTCTGGCTTTTGTGGGTGATACACACCGAATGTTGGCAGGTACCAGTGTTCTTTACCTTCCTCCAGAGGTGGAGCAGGCTCGGCTTGGTCGTTGTCCAGCATCTTCTGCATGAACTCTATGTAATGGCCCTTCATTTCTAGCCTTTTCTCCAGTGTTCTCCTGAGTGAGCAGAGGCGCTTCATAGCTTGTTCCCTGTTACTCGGAAGACGGCATCTGGGAGAGTGAAATGGTAAGGGTGCCACCCAGCTGTGTCCATCGTCCTGGTAAACCTCCTCATCCATGATGGTTAGGAAAGCTTTGTCGTCCATGGATAGTGCTGGCTTGTCATCATCCTTGGACCTTTCAAACACTGAGCATCCTAGGCTGTCTGTGCTCACGGTGAGGCCTGCCTCTTCCTCACAGGCAGAGGAGGTTGACCTATGATGCTGCGTCATGCCATCGTAATCTTCCTTTACCTGGATCCTGTTTGGGCATGGGCTGAGAAAGGATGTGCGACCATTGAGCAACACGTTTGCTTTATAGACGTTGAAACCCGCTGGTTTGTGGACTGTTCCCAGGCAAACTTCACCCACGAGGACCCATCCCAGGCCAAGCCACTGCGCATAAGGAGCGTTGTGGGGCCCGTTGATTTGCTCACGCACCTTGTGCACCCTTAAGATGTCTCTTCCCAAGAGCAGGAGGATTGGAGCGTCCGGGTCCACAGCTGGAATCTTGTTGGCAACTGGCTGCAGGTGGGGCTGATGGCGTGCGACCTCTGGGGAGGGGATTTCCGTCCTATCATCTGGCATCATGTCACACTCAATTAAGGTGGGGAGGGGAAGCTGTAGTTTCCCATCCATGGACTCGATCATGAAGTTCCCAACTCTCCTACCCGTAGTCTCTGCTGTCCCTGCACAGGTTTTTAGCATGTACGGAGCTGCGCTGGCCTTGACTTCAAAGAGATTGAAGAATTCTTTCTTCGCTAGAGACTAGTTACTTTGCTCATCAAGCACTGCGTACATTTTGATTGCCTTCTCCTTTCTCCCTGCAGGATATGCTTTAACGAAGCAGATTTTGGAGCATGAGCGTGGGCTGCTTGCATTTCCACAAACCTCTGTACACTTGGAGGTGACTGAAGAAGATGTGCTTTTGCTTTGCTCCCCGCTATCCTTTTGTCAACCGCAGCACTCTCGGTGGTTGAAGGAGGAGGACCTGGATGAAGGGCTGCGATGTGTTTTTCACTGTTGCACTCAAAGCACTTGATTGTCGCCTTGCAGTCTTTTGCCATGTGCAGAGTCGACCCACAACACCTGAAGCAGATGCGATTCTCTTTCAGGTATGATTTGCGCTCATCAATAGGCTTGTCTCTAAAGCTTCGAGACTTTTTGAGTGGGTGGGGCTTCTTGTGTATTGGACACTGACGATCTGGGTCATCCACTTTATTCCCAGCAGAACTGGATTGGTTGACTGAGGGTTCGGCTGGAACATCTGTTTTGTGCACGCTCACAGAGGCTTTATTGCTGTACTTTGTGTGTTTCTCTGTTCTCGAAGGAGCGTAACTGCTGGAGGTGGAGAAAGTGAAACTTGGATCATTCCTCACCTTTGCCTGTTGTTGGACGAACCTGGAGAAGAGAGAGAAGGGGGGAAATGCCACGCCATTGTCCTCCTTGTACTTGGATCCCTTAGCTATCCATTTCTCTTGAAGGTTGTAGGGGAGCTTTTCCACGATTGGGTTTACCCCACGAGCTGTATCCAAATACGAGAGGCCGGTCAGGTAACCTTCTCCCTTGGCACACTCCAGTTCGAGGAGAATGTCGCCCAGTTCTCGCAGCTCGATGTTATCTTTGTTGGTTAGCTTCGGAAAGTCCTCAATCTTCTTGAGCAGTGCGTGTTCAATGACTTCTGGTGTCCCATAACAGTCTTCGAGACGTTGCCAAACCAGGTTGAGGCCTGCTGTGAGATTGCGGACGTGCACTGAGCGAATTCTCTTCACCTGTTCTGACGACTCAGCTCCGAGCCACTTTGACATCAAGTCTAGTTCTTCTCTGGCTGACAGATTCAAGTCCTTGGTGGTACTCAGGAAGGACGCTTTCCATGACCAATAATTTTCAGGACGGTCATCAAATTCTAGAAGGCCTGAACTTAACAATTCTCAGTGGATAAGGTACCTAGCGAGGTCTTGTGCACCTTGTGGCTCGGGTGAGGACTGCTTGGCTGGATTGGCCGAGTGCTGTGGAGGTCTCTGCAAGTAAGTCTTACTTGTTTCTTCTCCTTTAAGCTCAGTGTCTCCAAAAACAGGCTGTTTGCTACTGTGGTGAGTAGCTGGTTTTGCATCGAGATACCTGGATGTTTCCTTGAAGAACAATTTGGAGTGTTGTTGGGCATACTCACTTGTACGTTGCACTGGACTGAGGGCTGTTCTAGAACATATGCTTCATGGCTGGGCTCCCCACCTTCATTCTCCTCACCTTCTTCATAAGCTGCGGCTTCAGCTTCAGCGGCAGCGGCAGCTCTCTGGCTTTGGAGAATGTGGAGACTGGCGTCGAGGTCAGCTCTCTGCTTCATCACACAAGTGTCGAGGTCAGCTCTCTGATTCATCACACTAGCTTCGTTTTCAGCGAAGGACAATTGAGCCTGGGCAGCTTTTGCCTTGGCACGTGCTTTGGCGGCTGCAGAAGCTGTCGATGACGACGGTCTGCTGGACCACCGAGATGATCTAGAGGATGCTTTAGAAGACTGTGACTTGGCATCATTTGCTCGGAGAGGCTCATGCTTCTCGATTGGCTGGTCGACGTTCTCTATGGTATATTGTCTTCCTGAGCGTAGACTCATGGTAGCTGAGTGGTATCTTCTTGTGCTTGAGCCCGCTGTGCTGTTGTCTTTTTACTTTTCTGCCCTCGCAGCGCGTTCCTATGCAGAGCTAGACAGATAGCTAACAACTTGATATCTTCCCATAAAAATCACAAGGCTTGACTTTTCTTGTAAAGCTTTACTGAAAGATTCTTATTGTAAAACTGAAATACAACACAGAAATGGAAGCACACATTAGTATACAAGCGCATAACTGATATGCATACACAAATTTAGGTACGCCTGAGCAACACAGTACATTTGGCATGTAAATTACCAAACACGTGGAAACACAGCTTACTGTGAATATACATTTAGCAAACTGGAAGGCATTCTCTTTAAATTAGCCCTGTACATAGTGCATCAAAATACAGCTACTAGTTAACCAGCTAGACAGAGAGCGAGCACTTCACGGCTAGCTGTGTAAGTTTGCTTACAGAGAAAAGTTACAAACTAAACATTTTCTGCAACATACAGTATACACTAATCATCCATAACATTCTCAAGTACTTACAGACAAATAATATCCAAGACTCAGGCATGGGAACAATACAACTTCCCAGAGCATGTGCCGCTGTAGGTCTGTAGTTTACATTACTGCACTTACTGTGCTTTACAGCACTTTACTGCACTTTTACTGCAGTTGCTAGGTACCAAATAGCCACTAGGTGGCAGCACACAATGGGAATCGACCCAACTTACTCAAACCCCTGAATTAACTGGAAAACTAACATAAATTGCTACAGAGAGACAGCACAGTTATTTTATGTAATTTATTGTTATTTTAAAAGTGTGATTTAAAAACAAAATATTTGAAGTTTTAGTGATGTTTTGGGGCTTATGGTATTTATAGGTTTGACAGCTCTTCCTGTCAAACTTATGAATGAAGCATTCCCTGCTACCATTGGCTCTCCATGGCCCACATGATCCCAGGGGACGCATCAAACTAACTGCGCCCCTGACATACGCAAGCACTGCACACTGGCAGTTGGAGGAGGCCCAGGATCAGAATCCCACGCGGGCCCACAGCTCAATGGCTGGCGCGCTAGGTAAGTGCAGGTCGGGGACTTGCACCCGCGGGAAGTCCCCGACCCGAATTTCTGGGCCATTGTAATTGTCATTTTTATAATGGCCCGCATTTTCCAATCGCAGTGTCCCTGGGATTTTTTGGGCCTTGGGGAGCCAATCACAGAAGGGAATCTCCATTCATACATTTGACAGGAAGACCTGTCAAATATATGAATGGAGATTAATGAAAAATCATGGCAAAACTTTAAATATATATTTTTTAAAAACACATTTTTAAAATGACTTGAAATTACAATAAATTAAGTATTTTAAACAAAAGTTAATTTTTTGAGAAAAATAATTCAAGTTTTTTATGGGGCTACAAATAAACTTATCTTTTTTTAAAAGTATTTTAAAATGATAAATCAGTGAAATGTTTTTTTCTTTTTTGAACTCTTATCCTGGTAAAAGCAGGTCTTACTCCTGTGGGTACACAGCGCATACCCACCCGTAGGAATCGGAATATCTGGGCCAATAAAACTAGCCTGTCTATTTGAAGGATTTTTTCATATCTCTATCTCATCGTACCAGGCAGCATCACAGTGAATTTGCATTGCGCCATCTTTAACGTGTCAATTTCATTCAATGTGTGATCTCCTTACTTGAATGGAGATGGCTCAGATACTCCGAGTTAGCCTTCCACGCCCACCAGACCATGCAGAAAATGGAGGATTGCCCAAGTTAAAATGGGCAAGAAATTCGACTGCTGATTTAGGCGGGCGGCATATCCGATTCCGCCGCTTTCAGATCTCTGCCCTGGGGAATTTCTCAGCGAATGGAAGTTAAATTCGGGAGCTCTCTGGCGTTTCAACGCTTATAAAGAAAGAGCATTAAATAACGCTTCCAGCTTTTAATTCGTGACCATTATTTTTGGATAACAGGCGGGGCGGTTCAGCCTCTGCAGACTATGCATAACAAATGGGAACCTTAAGCCTGCAGATAAAAAAACGATCTCCAGTTAACTTTTGCAGCGAAATATTTATATCTCAGTTTGATTTAAAAGGTATTGGTCACCTATATTAACAAGATACGAGCGAAGGAGACAGACATTGAGATACAAGAACACACAACCGCGTTTTGAAATGTGTTGGCCCCTACCTGTCTCCGTAATTGGGACATCTTTACTGAATGGTGAATGCCTCAAATGTCCTGCGACCTTTGTTTGATATCGACAACTGTAATTTCCCTCAGAGCCTTTGCTTCGGGTGTTTATGTTGAAGGTCACACTCCGCTCATCGCCAGTCACAGTACGAGACTGTACAGGATTTTGCTTCTGATCTTTGTACAAGAGAAACGTACCCCCTCTGGAACGAATGTCACCTTTGCAGGAAATGCCAACATTTTCCCCGTTTGAAACTGCACCAGAATCTGGGTCCATGTAGAAAGTCGGCTGCGGGAGTTCACCTGTATGAAAAATACCGCATGAAATTGTGTGTCAAAAGTCTACTCAATAACATATGAGGCCACTTTTGTGAAAATGGAACAAAATCTGTCACCTTCATTCCAATGCATACTTCGCTTTTTATTACTACTTCAAGAAAGGACAGATGGGACACAGGGTGAACCAGAATGTGCTGATTTTTTCTATTATGCAAGGTATTTGATTCAGTCTGTTTTTTTCTGCTTTCAATAATGACCTTTGGGTAGCCGCTTACTGAACATCTCCATTCAATCTGCAAAACCCGACCTTCTTTTGGCTCAACGCTTTAAATGACCTCCCATTCCCAGGCCGATGTTCCATTTATCTGATTCTGTTGGAACTCGGATTAATCGGCTTCTGAAAGGTTTTCATGTTTAGTTCATTCAGTACACAGCAAATAAATGTTGTTGGCATCATTGGAGAGAGAATGAGAGAGAGAGCGAGAGGGAGATTTCACTTAGCAACAGCCAGTGTTCAAGATTGATGTTAATTGTATTGCCATAATATAAACATCCAATCACCTAACATTGGGCCAGAAATTCGGGTGCCCACAGGTGAGTATGCGCTGGGTACTCACGCGTAGGCCCAACGAAAGTGCCAGTTTTGTGCATGCACCGGAACCAGAACTTCCATTCCCTTGAAGGAAGGAGTTCGGAGGTCAAACGCATGTGCCAGAGAGGCAGTGCGTATGCCTGGAAATTCCGTTTTTTCCAGGTTTCTCGGGAGGGTAAGTCTCCAGCAGCTACGCTTATAACAAGCAGTCACAAGGCTTGCTTTTAACAAGGTTAAGTGGTGAATTAAGTAAAATTAAAACATTTTTCCACAGGTTTATAATTTCTAAATACTTTAACGAAAGGTAAGTTTATTTTTAGCCCCGTTAAAAACTGCAATTACTTTTTTCTAATATATAAATTATTGTTTAATATAGTTATTTTATGTAATTTATAGTTATTTTAAAAATGTGATGTTTTTTAAATATTTATTTGAAATTTTAGTTAGGTTTTGGGGCCGATCTCTATTCATAGATTTGACAGGTCTTCCTGTCAAATTTAAGAATACAGATTCCCTGCTACGATTGGCTCTCCATGGCCCATGTGATCCCAGAGGACGCTTCGAACTAACTGTGCCCCTGGGATAAGCAAGGACTGCGCGCCGGCAGCTGGAGGAGGCCCAGGATTGCAATCCCACGCGGGCCCACAGCACAATGGCCGGCGCGCTAGGTGAGTGCAGGTCGGGGGCTTGCACCTGCGGGAAGCCTCCGACCCGAATTTCTGGCCATTGCAAACTGAGCAATGGGATGTTGATGTACGAGAATTGTAAAGTTGTATGCATGCAAGACGTCTGAAGTACAGTGCAAAGACCAGTAACTACTGAATGTTGATGTATGAGAAATGACAACGTGTGTGGGTATGATTCGGCTGAAGGAAAATGCATTGACTGGAGGCTACCAAATAAGCCCAGACCACTTCTAATTTGATACAATGAATAGTGTATAAAAAAGGAAGGATTTGTGTTAAATTTTGAGAAAAAGAGAGAAACCTATTTGAGTGCACGCCTACTCTCGGAACTGCTGACAAATCTCTGCTTGTGAACTATGTTACACTCTGAGGAAATTATACTCCGTGTTTAGATTGAGTTTTAATTTAATGTAGAAAAAAATAAAGTGATAAATAATTATAACAAAATAAATAAGCCTTTACTACTCGACTGAAAAACAGAAGGCTTTATGAACAACAGATGCCTGTATACCTTAATAGTTCAGGCTCTCATTTATGTTCCCTGATACTCACAGTGCAAATACTCTCAGTAATCCGAGCATTGATATCAGCATTCCTACACCCTATAGGTCTCCAGCGTTTCCTAAACGATACTGCCTAGTTAAAAAACACACATTTCGTGCTGGTATTCGTTTTCTAACAGGCATAGTTAAATTTTAAATAGGTTGTAAATGACCAACATGCACAATGGTGCTAGTGGTATCCAGTAGAGGGCTTGGTTTGCACAGCAGCCTCTCAAAATACAATTAAAATTTCTCCCAGGTAAAAACAGCATTAAGCGTAAAACAGATATGTGGTCAACTTGGGGCAACCTATTGTCATGTACCATAAGCTATGCACTTTACTACAAACAAAGATTCTAGCACAGTGGCAAAGGCTAAATAGATTATAAACTGGGTTACAATTTTAAAATGTGGGTTCTGCGCAATTATGTTGATACAGAGGTAGATCCAGCTAGCCGAAAAATGTAAGAATGGGACATTTTTGAACTATTATTTAGATAAACATTTCTTGTGCAGTCGTAAACCCACAGCCACGCCAGCAGCTGCGAAAGCCAAAAGGGACCATTCCGGGCCTGGGAAGCAAGTCTTATTAATTGCATATCATCTTGAATTTCCTCTTGTCATAGTGAAAGCGGAGGTAGTTGAGGTACTGGATGTGCTAAAAATTGATAAGAAGGTGGCATAGTGGCATAGTGGTTAGCACTGTTGCCCGGGTTCGAATCCGGCCGCGGGTGACTGTCTGTGTGGAGTTTGCACATTCTCCCCGTGTTTGCGTGGGTTTCCTCCGGGTGCTCCGGTTTCCTCCCAAAGTCCAAAGATGTCCGGGTTAGGTTGATTGGCTATGATAAATTGACCCTTCATGTTAGGGGGATTAAATACGTGGGGTTACGGGGATAGGGTGGGATATATGTTGTTATAGGGGTTACGGGGATCGGGTGGGATATGTGTCGGTGCAGGCTCGATGGGCCGAAATGGCCTCTGTCTGCACTGTGGGGTTTCTGTGATTCTGCGAAGATGGGACTAGAATGGCTGGCTGTGCTTAATGTAGATAAGACACGAGGACCAGATGGGATGTAGCTTAGGATGCTGAGGGAAGTAAAGGTGGAAATTGAGGAGGCACTGGCCATAATTTTCCAATCCTCCTTAGCTCCGGGGGTTGTGCCAGAGGACTGGAGAATTAAAAAAGCAAATTAGGGTGTAAGGATAAACCCAGCAACTACAGGACAGTAAGTTTAACCTCGGTGGTGGGGAAACTTTTAGAAATGATCATTAGGGACAAAACTAACAGTCATTTGGACAAGTGTGGATTAACTAACGAAAGCCAGCATGGATTTGTTAAAGGCAAATCGTGCTTAATTAATTTGATTGTGATTTTGATGAGGTAACAGAGAGGGTTGATTAGGGCAATGCGGTGGATGTAGTGTACATGGACTTACAAAAGGCGTTTGTTAATGTGCCAAATAAAAGGCTTGCCAACAAAGTTGAAGCCCATGGAATATAAGGGACAGAGGCAGCATGGACACGAAGTTGGCTAAGTGACAGGAAAAAGAGCGTAGTGGTGAACAGTTGTCTCCGGGATGGAGGGAGGTATATATTGTTGTTCACGAGGTTATTGCTGTAAGGACCATTCCTTTTCTTGATATATATTAATGACTAGGACTTGTGTACAGGGCACAATTTCAAACTTTGCAGATGACACAAAACTTGGAAGTATAGTGAACAGTGAGGAGGATAGTGATAGACTTCAAGACGACATAGACAGGCTGGTGGAATGGACAGTCACGTGGCAGATTAAATTTAATGCAGCAAAGTGCGAACTGATACATTTTGGTGTGAATAACAAGGAGAGGCAATTTAAACAAATGGGTACAATTCTAAAGAGGGCTCAGGAACAGAGAGACCTGGGGTCTATGTGCACTTATCGTTGAAGATGGCAGGTCAGAAACATAGAAACATAGAAGATAGGAGCAGGAGTAGGCCATTCGGCCCCTCGAGCTGCTCCTCCATTCAATGAGATCATGGCTGATCATACAAATTCAGTACCCTGTCCCTGCTTTCTCCCCATACCACTTGATCCCTTTAGCTTTAAGAAATATATCCAACTCCTTCTTGAATATATTTAATGAATTGGCCTCAACTGCCTTCTGTGGTAGATGTTAAGTCGGGGTGTTCTAGTTGTAATTACTAACACAGACTACAAGATTAAAGTTCAACAGGTCTTTACTGGTTGGAGGTCAGGACTATACTAAAATACAATATTACTACACAGTGCTTATATACCGGTGGTCACCACCGGTATTACGTATACAGCAGCGGAACAGGTGGAACAGGCTTAAGTTCTCTTAAGGTGGAACAGGTTACATACACCACAGTAGAGAATTCCACAGGTTCACCACTCTCTAGGCGAAAAATTCCTCCTCATTTCTGTCCTAAATGGCTTACCCCTTATACTTAGACTGTGAACCCTGGTTCTGGACTCCACGACCATCGGGAACATCCTTCCTGCATCTAGTCTGTCTAGTCCTGTTAGAATTTTATAAGTTTCAATGAGATCTCCTCTCATGCTTCTAAACTCCAGCGAGTAAAAGCACGATTGTCCCAATCTCTCCTCATACATCATTCCTGCCATCACAGGTATCAGCTGAACACCTTCCATGGCAAGAACATCCTTCCTCAGATAAGGCGACCAAAACTGCACACAATACTCAAGGTGCGGTCTCACCAAGGCCCTGTGCAGTTGCAGCAAGACATCTTTGTTCCTGTACTCAAACCCTCTCGCTACAAAGGCCAACATACCATTTGCCTTCTTAACCACCTGCAGCACCTGCATGCATACCTTCAGCGACTGGTGCACAAGGACACCCAGGTCTCGTCGAACTTCCCCTTCTCCCAATCTATTGCCATTCAGATAATAATCTGCCTTCCTGTTTTTGCCACCAAAGTGGATAGCCTCACGTTATATTGCATCTGCCATGCTTTTGACCAATCACCCAACCTGTCCAAATCATACTGGAGTTTCTCTGTATCCTCCTCACAGCACACATGCCCACCCAGCTCTGTGTCATCTGCAAATTTGGAGTTATTACATCTAGTTCCCTCGTCTAGATCATTAATATATATTGTGAATAGCGGGAGCCCTAGCACCGATCCCTGCGGTTCCCCACTAGTCACTGCCTGCCACTTGGAAAAAGACCTGTTTATTCCAAATCTTTGCTTTCTGTCTGCCAACCAGTTCTCTATCCAAGTCAATACCTTGCCCACAATCCCATGTGCCTTAAATTTACACGCTAATCTCTTACGCGGGACCTTATCAAAAGTGTTCTGAAAGCCCAAAAACACCACATCCATTGCTTCTCCCTTATCTATTTTACCAGTTACATCCTCAAAATATTCCAGTAGATTAGTCTAGCACGATTTACCTTTTGTAAATCCATGTTGACTTTGTCCGATCCTGTCACTGTTTTCCAAGTGCTCTGCGATTACATCTTTTATAATGGACTCTAGCATTTTCCCTACAACCGATGTCAGGCTTAGCGGTCTGTAATTCCCCATTTTCTCTCTACCATCTTTTTTGAATAGTGGGGTAACATTAGCTACCCTCCAATCCATGGGTACTGTTCCAGATTCCATCGAATGTTGGAAGATGATCTGCAATGCATCTATTATTTCTAGGGTCTCTTCCTTATGTACCCTAGGATGTAGATTATCAGGTTAAGAAAGCATTTAAAAAGGCTTACGGGTCCTGAGCTTTATAAAGAGAGGCATAATAGTACAAAATTAAACAAGTTATGATGAACATTTATAAAGCACTGGTTCGGCCTCAATTCGAGTATTGTGTCCACATCTGGGCCCCACACTTTAGGAAGGATGTGAAGATATTAGAGAGGGTGCAGGAAAGATTTACAAAATTGTTCAAAGGATGAGGGATTTCAATTACGTGGATAGACTGGAGAAGCATGGGTTGTTCTCCGTAGAGCACGGAACTTTGAGAGGAGATTTGATAGTGATGTTCAAAATCAGGAGGGATCTAGACAGAGTAGATAGAGAGAAACTTTTCCCATTGGTGGAATGCTCGAGAACCAGATTTAAGGTGATTGGCAGAGGAACCGGAGGCGAAATGAGGAAAAGCTTTTTTTTACGCCATGACTGGTTAAGATCTGAAAATCACTGCCTGAAAGTGTGGTGGAAGCAGACTCAAAATGGCTTTCAAAATGACGTGACTTTCAAAATGGAATTGGATAAGTAAGTGAAGGAAAAAAGATGGCAGGGCTACGGGGAAAGGGCGGGAGGAGTGGGAATAGATGAAATGCTCTTGAAGAGAGCTGGCACAGGCTCAACGGGCCGAATGACCTCTGTCTGTGCTGTAACCATTCTAAGGTTCTATTGTTAAATAATATAATCTTGTAGAACAGTCATAAAAAATGATGTTATTAGTGAATGTACAATACCTGTTAAAAAAAGAAAAAATCGGGTGTGAATCGTAAGCGGAGTTATTGTCGCTGGACAACCCTTTGTCGTGACGGCAACCATTAAGAAATCCGCTCACACCATGTAAGGAGGTTGGGTTTGAAATCTAACATCCAAGGTCCAATGTAACTGCAGCCCAAGTGTCCTTCTGTTCCACTGGATCGTTTCATTGCTGAGTAAGCACAAATTGTTCTAATCCCATTGGGAGAATAGACTTTGTTAACATACCTCGAATAATTAACTGAACAGGGTCGCTCCGTTCTGAATATCTCCATTGTCCATTCTCCAAAAGTAGACATTCACATGTGTAAATGTCATCATAGCCATATTCTGCAGTGAAATTATAAGAGGTATAACATTGTCCTTTAGGAGCAGTCACATCGTAGAATTGATTCTGACTTTGGACATAACGGTTCAGTGTGAGGGGACACTGACAGCGACAAGTCATAGTTACTGTCTCTCCGTACACAATGACTTCATATGGTGGATTCACAGAGAAGATTGGCTTCGGTAAATCAGCTGAGGAAAGCACAGTCAAAAGAGTTTAAACACCGAAAAGCTTCAATCAATTAACATCGATATCATTGTAATAAGCTAAGTTCAACCTGTCCTTTACCTGTGCATGCCCCCGCACTGAAATGGTAAAAGTGTCAGGAGATAGCTTGCCCTCCGCTTTCTAGATCATTGGAATTAATGTGCATTTTTTAAATTGCTGTAACAGTAACATGATGTTTCAAACAACATAACAGGAAAGTGCAACTGCAGTCATTTTAAAAACGGGTAAATTAGGTTGATTTGAGCCTCCCGTTAGCGCCCACAGGGGCAGACCAGGTTGGTTTTATTGCACCCCGGTCCCTGGTGGTCTAGCAGTGCCCCGATGCACGCGGCGCTAGGTTCCACCCTATTAATCAGGGGAGGAGTCTTACAATGAGGCAGCGGTATGCTCCAACGCACTTGGCACTGTTGCACATAGCCCCCCGATCATCAGTTATGGCGGCTCAAGAAGGGTGTGGGGCACTTCCAGTCGCTCGCCACATTCTGCTTGGGACACTACTAATGAATTTCCAGCAGAGGGGCGCTAACTTTTACGGGGCGCTAAAATTAGCACCGGCAGCTTTGGCATTCTGAAATGGTCGCCAACCAATTGATCCACCCAATTACTGAATATCAGGCACTGCGTATAACGGGCGGCTGATCCGATGCCGCCCGTTTTGCACCCTGCCCGAGATGAATGTCTAGCCCAAAATAGTAGTGATGGACAGTGTTAATAAATACAATTTTACAAAATGCGTACAAGCCATGATCGCCTTTCAAATAAGTGCATTTTTTTTTGGAATATCAGAATTTAAGAAAATATTGTGGGAATTTGCCCAATAATTCCTGCAATAGATTAATGCGCCCTGGAGCTAAACAAAATCCCAAATATCAATATTAATTTCGGCTAACAATGGCTATATTAATGAATTGACTATTAATTTTAATGTCACATACTTACATATTATTATCTGTCCGAACAACGCCTGGAAATGAACTGAAAGAGAAAAAAATGAATTAATGAAAAGTTTTTGCCCATCAATAACCGGTTGACCTGTCGCATTAACCAACAGCTCCCAGAGCTCGCATGATATCACTTCCGGAATTGCCATCAGATTTTCTTTCCCAGATTTATGTGTACCTTTATAATTCAGTACAGGTAAGGTACAACATTCAAATTGATTCTAAATTATCAAACATAACAAGCATAATTATATTACTACACAATTAAACAGATCGTATACACCGAGAAAAACTTTTTGAAATGTCAATTTGTGTTTCATAGTGGATATAAATGTTAATACATTTTGGTCTAGACTGTTGGAAAGAAAGAAAGAGAGAAAGAAGGAAAGAATGAAAAAAAGAATGAAAAAAATAGAAAGAAAAAAGAAACAAGGAACGAGGGAATGACGACAGAGATAAAGATGGAAAGAAGGAAAGAAAGTAAAACAAAGAAGCAGAAAGAAAGAAAGAGAGAAAGAAAGAAAGAAAGATAGTAAGTCAGCTGGAGAAAAGAAATACACTTGGAAATCTGAAATACAAACAGAAAATGCAGGAAAAACTGAACAGGTCAGGCAGTATCTGTGGGGAGAGAAATAGAGTTCACGTTATCGCTGACCTGTCAGCCCATAAAACTACTGCAAACACTTTCTGAACATAAATTTCTCATGTTACACCAGTGTGTGTGTTTATATATGTATATACACAATATATTGAGTTATGAGGAGAGATTACAGAAACTCGTGGAGCCAAATATCAGCCATGATCTTATTGAATGGCGGAGCAGGCTCGAGGGGCCAAGTGGCCTATTCCTGAGCCTATTTGTTATGTTCATGTGGAAAGAAAGAAAGAAAGAAAGAAAGAAAGAAAGAAAGAAAGAAAGAAAGAAAGAAAGAATCAGATGGAAGGAAAGAAGGAGCGAGTTAAAGATCATAAAAACATAAGAACATACGAACCAGGAGCAGGAGTCGGCCAATTGGCCCCTGGAGCCGGCTCCGCCATTCAATAAGATCATGGCTGATCCAATCTTGGACTCAACAACACTTTCCCGCCCTCTCCCCATTCCCCTTGGCTCCCCTGTAGTTTAAATGTCTGTCAATCTCCGCCTTGAATATAATCAATGACTCCGCCTCCACAGCTCTCTGGGGTAGAGAATTCCAAAGAATTCCGATCCTCTGAGAATAAATTCCTTCCCATCTCCATCTTAAATGGTGACCCCTTATTCTGAAACTATGCCCCCTAGTTCTAGATACCCCCAGGAGGGGAAACATCCTCTCAGCATCCAACCTGTCAATCCCCCTCAGAATCTTATATGTTTCAATAAGATCACCTCTCATTCTTCTAAACTCCAATGGGTATAGGCCCAACCTGCTCAAACATTTGTGAAGAGAGAGAGAAAGAAAGAAAGAAAGAGAGAAAGAGAGCGAGAGAGTTACACTTATAGGTATATAAATGTAATGAGAAGTAGCAGATGCTAGAGATGAAGAGCATTTATAATAAATATCCGGCCCCCTTGGGAATCTAACTACCTTCCGTCTGCCACATTGCCGATCAAGGACAAGCCTCTGCACTTTGAACAGGGCAAGCCTCCGAACCACATGTGTCCCTGGGATACATGGTCCTCCTTGCATTTCATAGTGGAGAGACCCAGGATCGCAATGCTCGGCACCGACAGAGCCAACAGGTTAATGCGGAGATCTTTCCTGATCGGAGACATCCGCACGCACGAAGCCTCCGATCGGAAATACAGGGCCAATGTGTCTTTGGCTTATGTTTATAACAGCCTCACATACCTTCTCCTTTCATCCTTTAATAGGCTTTTAGATTGTACGAGAAGATTGTTCAGATCATGAGAAACATCTGTGTGATTTTGTTTAAGCTACTAGAGCACATCATCCAGTTTGTATCCTGTGAATTGCTATTTCATGTATTTAAAATGTCAAAGAAATGTCGATTATGATCAAATATGCACATTAGTAAAAAAACAGCTGTATGCTGAACCCTGTGTCGGCAGTTCCTCAATTCAAGCAGTTTGCGGAACTCTCTATTTGAACTTTTCATTGACGTAAAGATCTTCGAGTAGTTAATTTTACCAGACAGTACACCCATGCCCACTGATTCCAAGAACAACTGAGAGAGTAAACATGTTCTAATTAGATTCGTGCACACTGTGCGGATCCTTCCAAAATACCGAGATATTGTGTTTTGGTAATTGCCTTCGTCATTGATTTTGGGGATAATGGATATGACGTGAATGTTGCTGTAGTAACCGAGATTGCAACACAGATGTCACGTTAGCTGAAGCCACTAATTAGGGCACTGGGTTAACATTAGTCAAGTTGTCACAAAAAGGAATGGATAACATCCCTTATTCATTATGTTGGATTGTACTGGGGATTTGGGAGGGCAGACTATCCGAAAATGGAGAGAGCGAAAGAGGCAGAACAACAGGAGGGCGCGGTCATGGAGGGAGAGTGAGAAAAGTAAAAGGGGAGAGAAAGTGGATAATGAAATGAAAGGCTCGGGTCCGGACTGCCAGTCAATGTGCTCACGGGAATAGACACAGGGGAACAACCTGTGGAATAGTGCAAAAGGTGATAGATGCACACATCGATATAGACACAGAGCAATAAATAAACAGAGAGAAAGAGAGATTTTAAGAAAGAAAGATTGAAAGAAAGAAAGATTGAAAGAAAGAAAGATTGAAAGAATGAAAGGTTAAAAGAATGAAAGATTGAAAGAAAGATTGAAAGAAAGATGGAAAGAAAGAAAAAAGTGAGATAGTAAGAAAGAAAAACAAAGAGATAGTGAGGCAAGTCGATAAAACAAAACACTGTGGATCCTGGAATCCTGAAATGCAAACAGGAAATTCAGGAAACACTCAGCAGGTCAGGCAGTATCTGTGGAGAGTGAAACACAGTTAACGATACAGGTTGATAAATGTAATGAGATCTAGAAGATATTAGCGATGAAGTGCTTTTAAAATAAGTGCAGGAACTGGGAACCACTCCCAGAAACCTCTTTCCCACACTTCCAACATCGCCACTTCCCTCCCAGAAACTATTTCCAACCATCAACCCCACCCCTGCCAGTCTACCTACTGTCTTCCACCTCATTCCCGAACCAGGGCAAGCGTCTCCACTTTGTTAGATTATCCACGATTCCCTTACCTCCCGCTGTTCTACTGTAACCATTAAAAATCCTCTGCACCCAATATGTGTCTCTAGACTTGCAACATTAGCACTCCCATTTGCCTTACACCATCATCCATTTTGTCACTGAATCACTCACGTCCTCCAACCTATCAAAGACTGCCTCCTTTTATTAATTTCCTGTCCCCTTTATCCTGGCACTTTATATTCTTAAAAGCTGCTCATCTCTAACAACTTCCAGTTCTAATGAAAGTTCGTTGAACTGAAACAATAACTCTACTCTCTCTCCACAGATGATGCCTGACAATTTGAGTGTGTCCAGCACTTACCGTTTGAAGTAAGTTAGACAGACAATGTGTCTTTGAATTAGTTATATAGCAGCCACACATACCCTTTCCTTACTTCCTTTAATCCGCTTTCAAAACTGTACGAGAACAGTGTCCAGATCTTGAGAAACCTCTGCATGATTTATTCCTTAAGGTACCAGAGCACATCATCCAGTTTGTACCCTGTGAATTGCTCGCCCACCTTTTAACAATTACAAATACAGGTCGAGTATCACCGACTATGCTCATTAGAAAGAAATACAGCAGCGAGCAACGCCCTGTGTAGACTGTTCCTCAATTCAAACAGTTTGCGTAACTCTCTAGTTCAACTTTACATTGAAATAAAAATCTTCAAGGATTTGAAATTACCAGACACTAGAATCATACTCACTGATCCCAAGAAGAACTGAGAGAGTATACATGTTCTAATTCGATTCGCGCACAATTTTCGGAGCCTCCAAAGGACCGAGATAGTTTTCTTTCTTAACTTCCTTAGTCTTTGGTTTGGGCATAATGGATATGACGTGGCTGTTGCTGTAGTAACCAAGATTGCAACACAGATATCACGTTAATCAAGTTGTTACTAAAGGAACGAATAATCTTCTTCATCCTCATAGGCAGTTCCTCGGAACCGAGGATGACTTTCTTCCACATTAAAAATGTGTTCGCAGGTGACTGATGAGTCCAATGCAGGACCTACAGTCTCTGCCACACATGGGGCAAACGGTGGTTGAAGGGGCGGGAGGGTGGGGTGCTTCGGTTGATGTGCGCTGCTTGCGCTTGGCTTCCACTTGCTCCCGGCGAAGAGACTCGAGGTGTTCGGTGCCTTCCCGGATGCTTCTCCTCCACTTTGTGCTCTGGTCTTGGGCCAGGGATTCCCAGGTGTCGGTGGGGATGTTACACTTTCTCAAGGAGGCTTTGAGGGTGTCCTTGAAGCATTTCCTCTGCCCACCTGGGGCTCTCTGGCCGTGCCGGAGCTCCGAGTAGAGTGCTTGTTTTGAAAGTCTCGTATCGGGCATGCGGACAATGTGACCCATCCATCGGAGCTGATCGAGCGTGGTCAAGGCTTCGATGCTGGGGATGTTGGCCTGAGCGGGAATACTGACATTGGTGCGCCTATCCTGCCAAAGGATTTGCAGGATCTTGCGGAGGCAGCATTGGTGTTACCTCTCCAGTGCTTTGAGGTGCCTCCTGTACATGGTCAATGTCTCTGTTGCGTACAGCAGGGCGGGTATCATTGCTGCTCTGTAGACCAGGAGCCTAGTGCCGGGTTTGTGGTCCTGGTCTTCAAACACTCTCTTCCTGACCTGTCAGCACAAGCAATTACTACACACTCATTCTGAACATGAATTTGACATGTTACACCTGTGTGTGTGTGTGTATATAATATATTGAGTTACGAGGAGAGATTACACAAACAAGGCATGTATTTCCTAAAATTTAGAAGGTGATCTGTTCGATGTTTTCAAGATAGTAAGGGGAACAGATAGAATAGATAGAGATAAACGATTTCCACTGGTTAGGGATTCCTGGACTAGGTGGCATAGTCTTAAAATGAGAGCCAGACCTATCAGGAGTGAAAGTATGAAATTCCAAAATTATACACACAAATGCTGATCGAAGTTTGAAACTCTCTCTTGCAAACGGCAATTGTTGCTAGATCAATTGTTAATTTTAATTCGGAGATTGATAGCTTTCCGTTAACCAAAGGAATTAAGGGATATGGGCCAAAGGCGTGTTTGTGGAAATAAATCGCAAATTAACCATGATCTCAAAGAATGGCAGAACCGGCTCGAGGGGCGGAATGGCCTCCTCCTTTTCCTATATATGTACATATAAGCCTGTAGCATACATTAAACAATGTTTTGAAACAATCACCTATAATGGCAGTGTGTTTTAGGGAATCACATATAACTTACCAGCGCCTCTCTGAAGATATTTCAAGGTGTGGAGATGCCGGTGTTGGACTGGGGTGGACAAATGTAAGAAGTTACACAACACCAGGTTATAGTCCAGCAGTTTTATTTGAAATCACAAGCTTTCGCAGCACTGCTCCTTCGTCAGGTGAAGTGGAGAGATGCATAAAGACAAAGGTTATATAGTCAGAGAATAATGCCAGATGTTTACAGGTAATCTTTCTAATTGCCATTTATCACACCTCGGCAGAGAGATAATCACAGCAATCAAAGGTGTGAATGGTGTCCAAACAGGTTAGTCAGGAAAACATTACATCAAAGAACAATGAGGAGGGGTCACAAGGGGGCAAATGTTGCAGATGCTGGGGCCTGTATGAAAAACAAAAAACAGACAAAAAATATTTCAATATTAAACATCTTGTTTCAATGATAAAGTAGTGAAAACCCTAATTTAAAATAAAGAGACTGTTTTAGGATCACAGAGAGAAGTTCAGAAGGATTAATTTCTTTTACAGATTATGTTAAGTGTTTGTTGACGTTATCTTAATATATTTGCATATATATGTACATTTTATTACATATAATTGCTAAACACACAACAATCCTGTTTAATTTTCAGTACAACAATAAGATTACTCGCTACATTATTCAAAGTGCAGATTTGTTTAAATATTAGCTTCACCTACTTTAGCCTATCTGCAGCCACTGCAATATTTAGGAGGAAGCAATGTTTAATACCCATAGATAGTGAACAAATCACTTCACACATATTTCATCTCTGATAATGATACCCTGTATTATTCCAAAGACAGGCAGCAAACAATTTGGTTAATCAGAAGTATTTTGTGTACTCTTCAGAGACATATTACAAATTATTGTGTTTATATATATATATATATATAAAACAGCACAGAATGTGGTCATCGCGCCGGGGCAGTATCTTTGAAAGAACTTTTTATTTGACCCACTCCCCTGTTCTTTCACCAAAGCCCTGTAAATGTTTCATTTTCAACTATAAAATCACTTACCTTAAATTAACTCTGAAATCTGTTTCTATTTTCCTTTCAAGCAATGAATTCCAGGTAGTGATTAATAGGGTATTAAAAAAATATCCGCAACTCCCTTCTTTTTTTGCCAATTACCATAAATCTGCATCCTCTGGTCACCGATCGCTAGCCAGTGGGAACCGTTTGTATTTTCAACCGATCAAAACCCTTTATAATTATGATGATAGCAAAATACTGCAGATGTTGGAAATCCGAAATAACAACAGAAAATGCTGGAAAAACTCAGCAGGTCAGGCAACATCCGTGGAGAGAAGTTTGAGTTTACGTTTCGGGTCGAACCCTTCTTCAAAACTGGAAAGAAAAGAAAATAGATCGAAGGCAGGGCTGCGATAGGACAAAAGAAGTGAAAGAAACAAAAGAGCTAGACAAGATGGTAATAGGCTGAGATTAGGTGTGAAGTGTACTGGCAGGGCAAGAGATAGCTGCCAGGTGTGAGAGAGAAACAGAAGGAAAGGGGGGGGCGGTGGAAAGGAGTGCAAAAATTACAAGAAAAAATGTGTAATGGGGCGAAGGATATGATCTGAAATTGTTGAACTCGATATGACTTTATAATTATGATCACTTTAGGTTCTTCTCAGATACACGATGCAGATTGTGGTATCTCTCTCTCTCTATCACTCTCTCTCACTATATATATATAGAGAAAAAGAGATAGCGAGAGAGGCATTTATACAAGCTTACATATATACAGGACAAGCATAAAATTAAACCGAAAATGAATACATTGCTGAACATGTAATGATTGATATCCAGAATACATATAAAGGCACCTTGTCTGAGCAACTGAATTCCTGCGCTGATTGATTAGAAGGGAGCTGTATTATTAATGTATCGCTTCAGCGGCACTGATCTATCTGCAAAAAAGACAGCAGGAAAATTGAAAATAAGGAAAGACTTGCATTTATATTGCGTCTTTCACGACCATCGGACTTCACAAAGCGCTTTACAGCCAAAGAAGAACTTTTGAAGTGAAATCACTGTTGTATTGTGGGAAATGCCGCTGCCATTTTGTGCACAGCAAGCTCCCACAAACAGCAATGTGATAATGACCAGGTAATCTGCTTTTGTTATGTTGGTTGAGGGATAAATATTGGCCCCAGGACACCGGGGATAACTCCCCTGCTCTTCTTCGAAATAGTGGTTTTGGGGCCTTTTTACGTCCACCTGAGAAAGAAGACAGGCCCTCTGTTTAACGCCTCTTCCGAAAGACGGCACCTCCGTCAGTGTAGCTCTCCCTCAGCTTTGCTTCAGAGCGTCAAGCATGGCTTTATGTGCTCAAGACCCTAGAGTGAGACTCTGAACCCACAACCTTCTGACTCAGAGGCGAGTGTGCTAGCAACTGAGCCACAGTTCACAGGGCAGTGAGTCAAGAAGTTACACTTCCCTCTCTACACTGCTCTGCACAAAACAGCGTGTATTAAAGGCATCTTCCTCAACTGAGGGTGTTGCTGTGAAAATGCCAGCAGCAGTTTGCAGCAGAGATATCAGTTTTCAAAGGAAACTGGTTAAATTGAGCAATGCCTGAAGCAAGTTTGCTCTAACTGCAGGCAGCTTGTGAGTCAGGCCAGGGAGGACTTTGACTAATTATTCTGTTTCTATAACTGCCGGTGCCAGAAATGCTCAGTTAATTATCTTATTTCACGTTTTATTCTCAGACCTGTACCCAAGATATTCATATTGATAATTTATTCTCCAATGCGTTTCATCTTATAGTCATTTGTCCTCCAATTTGCACCAACTTCCCAAACGGGTGAATTTTCCAAATGCTATTTTGGGTTGGCTGAGTGAGGAATAATGACCAGGACACCAGTGCAGCTGCCCTGCTCTTCATTGAATCATGGTGTGGGATAACTTACATCCACCTGAGGGAGGAGGAAGGTGCCTCAGTTTACCGTCTCATACTAAAGAGGGCACCTCCGACAGTGCAGCGCTACCTCTGGCGATTTTAACATCTGCCCTAAATGTGCACCCTCTGGTTGCTGATCTCTGGGCAGTGAATCGTTTTTTTTTATTTGCATTATCAAAATAATTTCTAATTATGAACAACTCTATTAAAACCCCTTGACCTTCCCTGCTGCACAGAGAACAACACCCTGCTTCTCTACTCTGTCCACATAATCGAAGTTCCTCATCTGTTTCCATTCTGTTCAATTTTCTCTGCATTCTTTCCAAGGCTTTTACATCCTTTGTATAATGTGATGGCCAGAACTGGACATGATGGAGCTGTATAAAACACTGGTTAGGCCACAGCTGGAATAATGTGTGCAGTTCTGGTCGCCACACTGCAGGAAGGATGTGATAGCTTTGGAGAGGTTGCAGAGGAGATTCACCAGGATGCTACCAGGGCTGGAACGCTTCAGCTCCGGAGAGAGACTGGGCAGATTGGGTTTGTTTTCCTTGGAGCAGAGGAGGCTGAGGGGGGACATGATTGAGGTGTACAAAATTATGAGGGGCATAGATAGGATGGATACTAAGGAGCTTTTTCCCTTAGTAGAAGGGTCAATAACTAGTGGGCACAGATTCAAGGTAAAGGGCGGGAGGTTTAGAGGGGATTTGAGAAAGAACTTTTTCACCCAGAGGGTGGTTGGCGTCTGGAACTCACTGCCCGGAAGGGTTGTGGAGGCTGGAACCCTCACAACATTCAAGATGCATTTGGATGAGCACTTGAAATACCATAGCATACAAGGCTACGGACCAAATGCTGGAATATGGGATTAGATTAGACAGGGTGTGATGGCCGGCGCGGACACGATGGGCCGAAGGGACTCTATCCGTGCTGTATAACTTTATGACTCTATGACTCTATGACAATGTTCCATCTGAGCCCCCAAAAATGATGTGTAATGATTTAGCATTACCTCATAATTATTCATCACTACTTTATGGCTCTATTTATAAATCACATGATACGATATACTTTTTAACAGCCTTTACAATTGGCCTGCCAACTTCAAAGATGTGTGTACGTGAACCTCCAGGTCTATCTGCTCCTGCACCCCCTTTAAAATTACACCAAGCTATTTATATTGTCTCACCTCATTCTTCCCTCCAACAGGCATCACTTCCCTGCATTACATTTCAGCAGCCAGGTCTCTGCACATTTGAAATGATGCCCTTTAACCCCAAGTCCAGGTCGTTAATATATAGGAACAAGAGCAGGGGTCTCAATAAGCGACCCATGGGGAACCCCACTACATACTTCTCTACAGTCTGAAAAACAAGCCTTCAGCAACACTCATTTCTTTCTGACCCTGAGCTGATTTTATATCCACGCTGCCACTGACTCTTAATTAATATAATTGAGAAAAGGACAATAAGCAGCAATAAGTGGGCAATTAACATTCAATAGTTTTTAATTGAAAGTCGAGGATTAAAAGGAGGGACCCGGATACAGTAGCAACACCAGCAGCAACTACAGGCAGGTTGTATTGATTGTTTAAGGTGTAAGAGTAAACATGTTTGAAGCAGAGGCAAATACAGGGCTATGGCGAAACGGCAGGATATTGGAATTTCATCAGGGTTGCTGCAGCAAACAGCCAGCAGAGAGAGAGACAGACAGACAGAGACAGAGAGAGAGACACACACAGAGATAGAGGGAGAGAGACAGAGAGAGTGAGAGAGACAGAGAGAGAGAGAGCGAGGCAGGCAGACAGACAGACAGACACAGAGACTGAGACAGAGAGAGAAACAGAGAGAGAAAGAGAGAGAGAGAGTGCGTGAGAGTGAGTGAGAGAGAGAAAGACAGACAGAAACAGAAAAACATACAAACATAGAAGATAGGAGTAGGCCATTTGGCCCCTCGAGCCTGTTCTGCCATTCATTGAGATCATGGAAATTCAGTACCCTGTCCCTGCCTTCTCCAAATATCCCTTGATCCCTTTAGCTTTAAGAAATATATCTAACTCCTTCTTGAATATATTTAATGAATTGGCCTCAAGTGCCTTCTGTGGTAGAGAATTCCACAGGTTCACCACTCTCTGGGTGAAGAAATTCCTCCTCATCTCTGTCCTAAATGGCTTACCCCTTATCATTAGACTGTGACCCCTGGTTCTTGACTCCCCCACCATCTGGAACATCCTTCCTGCATCTAGTCTGTCTCGTCCTGTTAGAATGTTATTAGTTTCAATGAGATCCCCTCTCATTCTTCTAAACTCCAGCGATTATAAGCCCAGTCGACCCAATCTCTCCTCATACGTCATTCCTGCCAACCCAGGTATCAGCCTGGTGAATCTTTGCTGCACTCCTTCCATGGCAAGAACATCCTTCCTCAGATAAGGCAAACAAAACTGCACACAATACACAAGGTGTGGTCTCACGAAGGCCCTATACGACTGCAGCAAGACATCCTTGATCCTGTACTCGAATCCTCTCGCTACAAAGGCCAACATACCATTTGCCTTCTTAACCGCCTGCTTGATCTACATGCTTACCTTCTCCGACTTGTGCATAAGGGCACCCAGGTCTCGTTGCAATTTCCCTTCTCCCAATCTATTGCCGTTCAGATAATAATCTGCCTTCCCATTTTGGCCACCAAAGTGGATAACCTCACATTTATCCACATTGTACTGCACCTGCCATGAGAGAGAGAGAGAGAAAGACAGAGAGAAAGACAGAGAGACAAACAGAGCGAGAGAGAGAGACAGAGACAGAGCGAGAGGGAGGTCTGAATGGTGTCATGAGCATCTGCAAAATCCTAAAGTTTCAGAAAACGACAAAAGACGCAATTCAAGCGAAAGAGAAAACAGCATAACATGATTGAATGGTGACTGTACTCAAGATAAAACAAGTCTAAAAAAAACAGAGCGACATGCTGGTGGGGTGGGAGGGGGTCGGTTGATGATGATGCGGTGGTGTCCGTCACTAATATGCACAGACTGTATAAACGTGTTGTCAGAAAGTTATACAGGTTATGAAAGACTTTATTTAATCAAAACACGATAGTATTCCATGCATGGGTAGTTTTAAAATATAGGTGAGTAGATATTGTAATACAATTAACATAAAAGAGAATATGAGTAACTGATATGATATTGTAGTACTGTATAGCATAGGCTTCACTTTAAAATGTATTTTTGGTCTGTTCAAAGATGACAGAAATGCACAATATTGGAGCATTTTCTGGACCTGAATCCAGTATTTGAGTGATAGTTCTTTATTTGATTTGTGCAATGGTGTAATCTACAGGATATTTGTCAGCAATTTCACTGAGTGAATCTGAACCGTTCTTTCCCAAGGGAGGGAAAGACTCTGTAAGTAATCAGTTAGAGATTGAAAGGTGGAGTCGAGGAATTTCTCGGTTCTCCAAAATTATTCTGCAGAAAAAGGGGATTTCTGGGTGACTCGGAGATAAGATATTGTATGTGATCAGTGATTAGAGTTGTTAAAGGGTGGATAAAGGGGAACCAGTGGATGTGGTGTATTTGGACTTCCAAAAGGCATTTGACAAGGTTCCACACAAAAGATTACTGATCAAGATAAGAAATCACGGGATTGGGTGTAATATACTGGCATGGGTGGAAGATTGGCTATCTAACAGAAAACAAAGAGTTGGGATAAATGCTTCATTCTCGGGCTGGCAATCAGTAACTAGTGGTGTTCCACAGGGGTCAGTGCTGGGACCCCAACTCTTTACAATCTATATTAACGATTTGGAGGAAGGGACCGAGTGCAACATATCCAAGTTTGCCGATGATACAAAGATGGGAGGGAAAGCAATGAGTGAGGATGACATAAAAAACCTGCAAAAGGACATAGACAGGCTAAGTGAGTGGGCAGAGATTTGGCAGATGCAATATAATTTTGGAAAGTGTGAGGTTATGCACTTTGCAGAAAAAATCAAACAGCAAGTTATTATCTAAATGGAGAGAAACTGCAAAGTGCTACAGTACAAAGGGATCTGGGGGTCCTGGTGCATGAAACACAAAAAGTTAGTATGCAGGTGCAGCAGGTGATCAGGAAGGCCAATGGAATCTTGGCTTTTATTGCAAGGGGGATGGAGTATAAAAACAGGGAAGTCTTGCTGCAGTTATACAGGGTATTGGTGAGGCCACACCTGGAATACTAGGTGCAGTTTTGGTTTCCATATTTAAGAAAAGATATACTTGCTCTCGTGGCGGTTCAGAGAAGGTTCACTCGGTTGATTCCGGAAATGAGGGGGTTGACGTATGAGGAAAGGTTGAGTAGTTTGGGACTCTACTCAATGGAGTTCAGAAGAATGAGAGGCGAACTTGTCGAAACATATAAGATTGTGAGGGGGCTTGTCGGGTGGATGCGGGGAGGATGTTTCCACTGATGGGTGAGACTAGAACTAGGGGGCATAATCTAAGAATAAGGGGCTGCCCTTTCAAAATTGAGATGAGGAGAATCTTCTTCACTCAGAGGGTAGTAAATCTATGGAATTTGCTACCCCAGAGAGCTGTGGAAGCTGCAAAATTAAACAAGTTTAAAATGGAGATAGACAGTTTCCTAGCAGATAAGGGAATTAGGGGTTACGGGGAGAGGGCAGGGAAGTGGACGTGAGTCTAAGTTTGGATCATCCATGATCCTATGGAATGGCGGAGCAGGACCTAAGGGCCATATAGCCTACTCCTGCTCCTACTTCTAATGTTCTTATGTTCTTATATTAACAAAGGACCAGGTCCGTATAGCACCTTCTGTGTAAGCGTTCCTGACTTGCTGATAAGGAATTGGGTGCTGCCTCGGGAAAAGGGCTCGGGATAGGTATGGCGGGGGATGTCAAAGTGAGGATGGCATTGATAATGCCAAGAAGGAAATCACTGTGTCTGTAGAAATAAATCTTAGGCCAGCGCTTTTTCTATATTCCTTCAAAATGGAATAATTTAGGTTCAAAGATTCCCTGAGATATGAAGTGGAAGATCTGCCCCATTGATTCAAATGATGCAGCAATGAAACAACATCACAGGCAACCTCATCAACTAAATATGGAAGGACATTGATGCTATTGTGCCAATTCAATAACATTACATCCAGTGTTTGTACACAT
Organism: Somniosus microcephalus; assembly: GCF_052327205.1. Classification (NCBI taxonomy): domain Eukaryota; kingdom Metazoa; phylum Chordata; class Chondrichthyes; order Squaliformes; family Somniosidae; genus Somniosus; species Somniosus microcephalus. The sequence continues at coordinate 41,358,032 of NW_028225187.1, read as the reverse complement.
TTGACATGAGTTGGGCACCATAAAATATCATATTTTTGGCCTGATAATTGAGCCCCAGGCCTAATTTGCAGCTGTCATATTTGCCTTTAACTTCAATTAAACATCAGCTCGGCTACACTCTGTAATGTGCAGAATATTACTATCAAATTCTAATACAACAGGGTGGACAACAATGAGCCAAAGCCAACAAGGCAGACGTCTCGTTACTCGGAAGGAGCAATAACCTGCTGTTTGAACATGTTAATACTAAACGGTCACAAGCAACAAGAAATGTGGAAACTGACCAGCCGAGAAAATTAAAAGCATTTCTGAAGCGGCCAGCTTCTGTTAAGGTGCTTTCCCAACTTTGATACTGTGCAGTCACATGGTTCACATAGAGAGCGAGAGGGAACAGTACAGCAACAGGAAATGATAGCTTTAGAAAATATTTGAATGTCTTCTTCCTGTTGTACTGTCAACCGTGGTTCAATGGGTCGCACTCTCACACAAGCTGATGGGATCAAGTCCCTACTCCAGAGAGCTGGGCACAAAAATCTGGGGCTGACACTCCAGTACAGTGCTGAGGGAGTGCTGTACTGTCGAAGGTGCCGCCTTACAGATTTTTCTGCTCTCTCAGTTGGACGTAAATGATCCCATGGCAGAATTTCAGAAAAGGAGCATGGAATTTATTCCCGAATGACCTGGCCAATATTTATTCCGCATTCAACATTACAGAAACAGATTATCTGGTCATTACCACATTGCTGCTTGTGGGAGCTTGCTGTGCACAAATTAGCTGCCAAGTTTTCTATAATGCATGTCACTAATTTTCAAAAAGTACTTCATTGGCTGTATAGCGTTTTGGGACGTCCGGTGGCCGTGAAAGGCGCTATATAAATGCAAATCCTTCTTTCATTTCACAGGATAGGTGGCTAGCTGGGAGAGGTTTTGATCTCAGCTTCATTAATATATGTTATACCTCTTATCTTGTGAAAGTTTAATGCATGAAATTTACTCTGCTTACGGGTTTGTGTCTTTGCTTTCCATTTGTCACTCATTAGCGTGCAGTGAAGGGAATAAAGGCGAACAGCATTAAAGAGTATCCACGTCAAACAGCACATACCATTCACTACACCTGGCACAGATGAATGCTGTACTACTGGCAGAATTTTAACTGATATATATTACCCCGAATAAATGGTTTCGTTGGCACTGCCACTCACCTTCTCCTCTTGTGTTTGTAGAACCTACACAACGGACTGTGAACTTCTTCATCCACCATGTTATAGCTTTCGGCTCCTGACCTTTAATATCCTTCTCCTCCCTCTAGACCGCCGCCACTCGATAAATGATTCTAGCCTCTCTGATACCTTGGAGATTTAACCCTTCCATTGACAACTGCTCAAATATTTTCTGTTCCTTTCCCATTGACACACAAAATCTTGGCATCGCAATTTTGTCTTCAGACTGAACTCCAGCCGAAGCAACTGTCTCGAAAGCTCACCGTTAATGAGCAGCGATAATGATTAAGCTGAGGCTACAGTGCGAGTCACATGAACGGGTGGCACTACACCCATTCGATCATCATCTTCTGTTTGAAGTAGGAATTACAGTCAATATTTACATTGAAACACAGAAGATAGGAGCAGGAGTAGGCCATTGGGCCCCTCGAGCCTGCTCCACCATTCAATGAGATCATGACTGATCATCCAAATTCAGCACCCTGTCCCTGCCTTCTCCCCATATCCCTTGATCCCTTTAGCCTTAAGAGATATATCTAACTCCTTCTTGAATATAATTAATGAATTGGCCTCTACTGCCTTCTTTGGTAGAGAATTCCACAGGTTCACCACTCTCTGGGTGTAGAAATTCCTCCTCCTCTCTGTCCTAAATGGCTCACCCCTTATTTTTAGATTGTGACCCCCTGGATCTGGACTCCCCGACCATCAGGAACATCCTTCCAGCATTTAGTATGTCTTGTCCTGTTAGAATATTATAAGTTTCGATCAGATCACCTCTCATTCTTCTAAACTCCAGCGAGTACAAACACAATCGTCCCAATCTCTCCTCATACGTCATTCCTGACATCCCATGTATCAGCCTGGTGAATCTTTGCTGCACTCCTTCCAAATGGCAAGAAGATCCTTCCTCAGATAAGGCGATCAAAGCTGCACACAATACTCAAGATGTGGTCTCACCAAAGCCCTGTACAACTGCAGCAACACATCCTTGTTCCTGTACTCAAACCCTCTCGCTACGAAGGCCAACATACCATTTGCCTTCTTAACCGCCTGCTGCACCTGCATGCTTACCTTCAGTGACTGGTGCACAAGGACGCCCAGGTCTCGTTGCACTTCCGCTTCTCCCAATCTATTGTCATTCAAATAATAATCTGCCGCCTTGTTTTTGACACCAAAGTAGATAACCTCGCATTTTTCCAGGTTATATTGCATCTGCCATGCTTCTGCCTAATCGCCCAACCTGTCCAAATCATACTGGAGTTTCTCGGCATCCTCCTCACAGCACACACGACCACCCAGCTTTGCAATGAATGAGCAGTGGCCAAAGGAAGGGTTAAATCTCCAAACAGAAAGCGCACTAAACAATGTCAAGATCACAGCATTATAAATCACCTCCTGGGTAACTGCCATGTCACTACTTCCCCAGTTGCAGGTTCCAATCTTATAACGCTTCTATTTTACATCCTGCTGTTAGTGGAGTTATCTGGCTGGTGACACAACAGACCTGCACTCAATCATTCCAGAAAGGACATATTGTGGTCAACGCGGTTAAACAGTGTTGATGATTCTAACGCTGACATGCTTCTGTTTGCCTCAATTAAAATAAGTTTTCCAGCCCTTTAGCTTTTCCACTCCCGACTTAACATAGAAACATAGAAGATAGGTGCAGGAGTAGGCCATTCGGCCCCTCGAGCCTGCTCCGCCATTCAATGAGATCCTGGCTGATCATCCAAAGTTATGGAATGTCTCTCCCAGTGTACGGAATTAAACCAGCAGCTGCTATCTTCGTAGTTACCGAAATAAAGTCAAAATAATCAAATAATATCCCATCCATATCAGTTCCATCAAGCAGTCTCATTAGAAGGTTGTCCAGTTACTGCACCATCCGACCATACAACGAGATGGAAAAGGTTGGTGTACTACTGCTGAGGGTACTGACCGATCAACCTGGATGTCATGTTCTCGTCACTGCTATTATTTCGTCACCAGCTGCAAAAGTAATCATCCAAGCTGCTGGATTGTTGAATAAATCCAACTGGTTAACGACTGTCTTTGGGGGAAGGAATTCTTCCCACCCACCCCAATCAAGTCTAGTCCCACAAAATAAAAACAGAATCCCCATCGATAGATCACAAGAGCTGATCAGTAATGAGGCAATAATCTGATCAGAGGAATGCAATTAATCACAGCCCAATTGACCAGCAAAACACCCAAATCCCATCGCTAATTCAGCTATCATATGTGAGCCGGTGTCCCTAGGGGCTTCATAAATAGATTCATAGTGTACAAAAACAACTCACCATTCACGACTGGGTGCTGGAGGACTGCAAAGTGTTACCCTGATCCGTTGGATGTGGGCTCGCTGGGCTCCATGTGAAGCATGCTGCATCCACTGTTTAAGGTCAACATTTTCCTGTGTTGTAGCGTCAATTGGTTGTCACCTCATGTTCAGGTACGCGTGACGCTGCCCCTCCCACCATCTTCTACACTCGTTATTGAACCAGGTTTGTTGATCTGGCTGGAGGGCGTTGGAGGAGTGAGGGATATGGTGGGACATGAGGCAACAGCTTGTGCTGGAACACCTCATGGTTTCCACATTCTGAGCTGCTGGCTCTGTTCTTAACCTGTCCCATTCATAAAAGTGATAGTGCCCCACGACACGCTGGTGGGTCTCCTCAGTGCAAAAACGGGAATTAACCTTCACGAGTAATGTGAGGTTGTTATCTGTGACAAAATCATCATGGACTGGTGCATTTGTGTCAGGGATATTGTAGAGGACGAGGTCAAGTTATCTATTTCCTCATGTTGCTTATCTCACTGACAGCTATGTACTTCAGGATTTTGCCAGCTTGGACGGTGATGGATGTATGAGCCACACATGCTAATGGACAATCAAGTCCCACCACCAGAGGACATTCTTTGTCCTTGCTCCCCTCAGAGCTGGCGATCAGCTTGGTGGAATATTGATCCACCAGCTGATGGAAGGCGGTAGGTGGTAATGAACAGGTTGACTCCTTTCCTATGTTTGACCAGAAGTCTTGAAACTTCACGGGGATATGGTCAATGTTGATGACTCCTAGGGGAACTCCCCACAACTCTATTTTACTGTGCCACACATCACTGGGGGCGACTGCCCTGTCGGGGGAAAGGACATAACCAAGGATGTTGAGGGAGGAATCTGGGACGTTGGCTGAAGGTATGATTCTGTAAGTATCATTGTATCAGACTGATACCTGACTATGTTTAGAGACAGCTCTCACACCTTTGGCATCAGGTAGTAAGGAGGCCTTTGCAGGATCAGACTGGGCTGGGTATGCCCTTTGTAGTATCTTGCTTTGATGTGTGTCACAGTGGAGGGATCCGTCATGTACAGTTATTTGTTTTCCTTTCCAGCGATTTGGTACAACGGCGTTGTTTGCTCTGCGGCTTCAGATTGAAGGTCAGAACCAACTACATCAATGGATTTACATGTAGGCCAAACCGGGAATGGACAGCAAGCTTCCCTCCTTAATGGACATTGGGCAAGCTTGCGGACTTTAGCAATTAAAATCTAAGAACTAACCTCAGTGAAAAATTACCTAAACTTACATAGATTTAATAGCACAGAAATAGACCATTCGCTCCAAATGGTCTCTGGCAGTGCTTATGATCCGCATGAAGCTCCTTCCACCCGACTTCATCCAACTCTATCAGCATATCCTACAAATCCTTTCTCTCTCATGTACTTCTCCAGCCTCCCCTTAAATGCAACTATGCTATTCGCTTCAACTACTCTATGTGGCAGTAAGTTGAAAGTCTGCAGGAAAATATCCACGTGATCTCGCAAAACAACGGGGTTCAAGAACGAACACGCAACAAGAGACATCTTGTGTTTGTCCATCACTGTAACTGTTGGCACTGCGAGCTAGACTCTGTTCATGAGCTCATTCGCTCTTTCTCATAAAGGATGACATGAACCTTGTCATTCAGGTGAAAATTACTGATGTAATAATACTGGGCGGCCTGCTTGTGGCGCTGTCCAGGGAGAGGATAAATACTCGGGCATGGGCCCAGCTTGTGCAGGACATTCTTTAACAGGAACTAGTGAAGGACACAACTAGATCTCCATGTTGAAAAACGGTTGATTAAAGCCTTGTTTAATAATCAGACCAAGTGCCTAGTAGTTTTCTTATGTCAAACGACATGTGTTCAACTTTAGCAACCATGATCGCATCATTTATTTCTACAAGGAAAACAGGAAGGAATTATATAATCCCTTTCACTTTGTTAAACATCCTAAGGTGCTTCACAGGAGCATTATCAAACAAAAATTGACACCGAGCCACATGAGGTGATATTAGGACAGATGATCAAAAATCTTGGTCAAATAGATAGTTTATAAAGAGCGTCTTCAAGGGGGTAAGTGTGGTAGAGAGGCAGAGATGGTTAGGCAGGGAATTCCAGAGCTTAGGGCCCAGGCAGCTGAAAGCACGGCCACCAATGGTGGAGCGATTAAAATCAGGGATGCTCAAGAGGCCAGAATTAGAGGAGCGCAAATATCTCGGGGGGTTTGTGGGGCTGAAGCAGATTACAAAGATCGATATAGGCAAGGCAATTGAGGGATTCCAATAAAAGGATGAGAATTTTTAAATCGATGTGTTGGTTAAGCGGGAGCCAAATTAAATCAGCGAGCACAGAGGTGAACGGGACTTGGTGCGAGTCAGGAGACAGGCCGAATGACCTCAAGTTTACAGAGGGTAGAACGTGGCAGGTTGGCCAGCTGTGCGTTGGAATAATCAAGCCTAGAAGTAACAGAGTTTATTGATTGTTCCTGTTATTCAGTGAGTAACAACTCCATCAATATTAACATTAAAATCCAGTCTTTGTGATGAACGTTTCGAACCCGGAAGCTGTTTCTGTTATAGAGTCATAGAGTGTACAGCACAGAAAGAGGCCCTTCGGCCCATCGTGTCCACGACGGCCATCAAGCCCTGTCTATTCTAATCCCATTTTCCAGCACTTGGTCCGTAGCCTTGCAAGCTATGGCGTTTCAAGTGCTCATCTAAATGCTTCTTGAATGTTGTAAGGGTTCCTGCCTCTACCTTCCTTTCAGGCAGTGAGTTCCAGATTCCAACCACCCTGTGGGTGAAAAAGTTTTTCCTCATATCCCCTCTAAACTTCCTGCCCCTTACCTTGAATCTATGCCCCCTGGTTATTGGCCCCTCCACTATGGGAAAAGTTCCTTTCTATCTACCCTATCTATGCCCCTCATAAATTTGTACACCTCAATCAGATCCCCCGTCAGCCTTTTCTGCTCTCAGGAAAACAACCCCAGCCTGTCCAGTCTCTCTTCATAGCTGAAGTGCTCCAGCCCAGGTAACATCCTGGTGAATGTCCTCTGCACCCTCTCCAATGCAATCACATCCCTCCTATAGTTTGGCGACCAGAACTGCACACAGTATTCTAGCTGTGGCCTAACTAGCATTTTATACAGCTCCATCATAACCTCCCTGCTCTTATATTCTATGCCTCGGCTAATGAAGGCAAGTATCCCATATGCCTTTTCAAACACCTCATCTACCTTTCCTGCTGACTTCAGGGATCTATGTACATGCACATCAAGGTCCTTCTGATCCTCTGTCCTTCCTAAGGTGCTACCATTCATAGTTTATTCCCTTGCCTTGTTAGCCCTCCCAAAATGCATCACCTCACACTTTTCAGGGTTAAATTCCATTTGCCACCGTTCTGCCCATCTAACCAACCAATTTATATCGTCCTGCAGACTGAGGTTTCCCTCCTCGCTATTTACCAGTCCACCAATTTTCATGTCATCTGTGAACTTCTTGATCATACCTCCTACGTTCATATATAAATCATTAATGTACACTACAAACAACAAAGGAACCAGCACCGATCCCTGCGGTACACCACTGGACACAGGCTTCCAGTCACAAAAACCACCTTCGACCATCACTCTCTGTCTCCTGCCACTAGGCCAATTTTGGATCCAATGTACCAAATTGCCCTGGATCCCATGGGCTCTTACCTTCTTGACCCGTCTCCCATGTGGGAGTTTGTCAAAGGCCTTAATGAAGTCCAGGTAGATTACGTCAACTGCACTACCCTCGTCCACACACATAGTCAACGCCTCGAAAAATTCAATCAAATCGGTTAGACATGATCTCCCCCTTACATAGCCATGCTTACTATTCCTGATTAATCCTTGCCTTTCCAAGTGGAGACTAATTCAGTCACTCAAAATTTTTTCCAATAATTTCCTGAACACTGATGTTAGGCTCACTGGCCTGTAATTCCCTGGTTTATCCCTACTCCCCTTATTGAATAATGGTACTATGTTAGCTGTTCTCGAGTCCTCTGGCCCCTCCCCTGTGGCCAGAGAGATTCTGAAAATGTGTGTCCGAGCCCCTGCAATCTCCTGCCTTGCCTCACACAGCAACCTGGGATACATCTTGTCTGGGGCTGGGGATTTACCCTATTTTAAGCCCAAAAAACCGCTAGTACCTCCTCCATCTCAATAAAATTTGTTCAAGTATATCACAATCCCTCTGCCTGATTTATATGCCTAAATCGTCCATCTCTATAATGAACACAGATGCAAAATATTCATTTAAAACCTCACCTACATCTTCTGACTCTAAACACAGATTGCCACTTTGGTCCCAAATGGGCCCTACTCTTTCCCTGGTTTAACTCTTGAACTTAATATACTTATAAAACACCTTGGAATTTTCCTTTATTTTGCCCACCAGTGTGCTTTCATGCCATCTCTTCGCTCTCCTAATTACTTTTTACGTACCCCCCTGCACTTTCTATACTCCTGTAGGCCTTCCACTGTTTTTAGTCCTTTGTATCTGCCAAAAGCCTCCCTCTCTTTCCCAATCCATAAGTTATGCACATCTTAACTTAGAAACATTTCACCTGATACAGAATTCACTCGAAATCAAAGGTAATTTATTTGTGAAATTTTGAGACATGGCACACAGCTGAGATTATATATATGAATTCACATTCAAATTTCCATCCATAGAAACAATTCGCAATAAATTCAATTTATTTAGCAACTGTCACGGGCCCAGGGAATGACTGATTACTGCCAATTAAAATGATTATGAAATGTGGTCACTGTAGTACCGTGGGGAAACGTGGCTGTCAATTTCCTCACAGCAAGGTCCTATAAACAGCAATGAGATAAATGAGTAGATGATCAGTTTGAGGGCTGTGTGTTAACTGATCAATGTCACCAGAACAGCCAGGGAGAAATGCCCTGCTCTTCTTTAACTAGTGCAGTGAGATCTGTTACCTCCTTGTGAGAGAGTGAACAGGACTTTGGTTCACCTCTCATCAGGAAGACAGCATCTCACGAAGTGCATCCCTCAAGTGCCAGGCTACATTACGTGCACAAGTGCGAGCCAGAGTTCTAGCAATGAGCCCAGGCTGACACTTCAGCGCAACGTTGAGGTTATTGTGGATCAGAATAATAAGCTCAGGCCAGTATCAATACAATCGTGCAAACTATTGAGTTCAACCGCTTGAAGGCATATTAGTTAAACTCTAATTACAAAGTGCACAACAACATGAATTGTTCCAGGGATGGGACAGGAATGAGGATCTGAAAGGCAGATGCAAGAAATGAAAGCAACCAATTGAACCTTAATCCTGCAGATTTTCAGCGGTTCTGAGATTGTTGTTCACTACAAGAGTGTGGTTACGGTAGAGTTTCTCAGAAAACGCATCAATGAATTGGCGGAGATGAGGCATATCATAAGCACCAGTGCGCCCTGATAGTCCAAGTACACTCCAATCTTCCTAGGCTTCACTTTTAGCTTGAGGCTGAAGAATGTGTCCCTAGTTCATTTGTATTCCTCATCCACAACAATCAGACTGAAAGAAAGACTTGCATTTATATAGCACCTTTCATGACCACCCGACGTCTCAATGCACTTTACAGACAATGAAGTACTTTTGGAGTGCAGTCACCGTTGTAATGTTTGAAACGCGGCAGCCAATTTGCACCCAGCAAGGTCCCACAAACGGTAATGTGATAATGACCAGATAATGTTTTTTAGTGATGTAAATTGAAGGATAATCATTGGCCCGGACACCAGAAAAAACTGCCCAGCTCTTCTTCGAAGTGAGACTTGAACCCACAACCTTCTGACCCAGAGGCGAGTGTGCTACCAACTGAGCCACACCTGACACTGTGGGGTCTGCGCCGACTAGGTTGTTCCTACCTCAGACACCATCCGTTCAAAGGACTTTAAGGCCATTCCCGCATTCATGTGTGCAGTTTTTTCCAACATCACCAACAGATTTTACATTCTTGCCGTGGATCCCTCCGAATTCAGACTAAAAAGACATCAATGCCCCATCTTCGGGTGTCAGGATGTTCCTTCCGTTACTTTGCTAGTCTGACTTTGATCAGGTTCTTTGATAGTAAGAAATAACGATTCATTGTGATAAGATCCGAAGCCAAAGAGGTTGGAGCTGGGCTGATGCTGTGTCATTTGTTTCCACATTATTAACTGTACAGTTCCTGTGAATATCAGCCATGACTCATTGCCTTCCGCTAATGATCCTTTCCTATCAATTTTATTAATCTTCACCTTCAAATAAGCATTTCCGTTCAACGTTTCAGCCTATCTTGTTCCATTTGTATCAGAGATATTGCCAATTCTTGTTCTGTAGACGTTCATTCTCTTGATTCTCTTGAAGATTTGCTTCCATTATTTCTATTATCTGTCCATCACATTTCTTGGACTGTAGCAAAATACTGCAGATGCTGGAAATCCGAAATAACAACAGAAAATGCTGGAAAAACTCAGCAGGCCAGGCAACATCCGTGGAGAGAAAATAGAGTCAACGTTTCGGGTCAAAACCCTTTGTCAAGTCTAAAGAAGCACAGGAAATGAAATAGATTAAGAGGCCAGGATGGGAGAGAACAAAAGAGAAGTGAAGAGACATTAAGAGGTATTCAAAATGAGACGAGATGGTGATAGGACTAGTGGAGACAAAAGACGGCTCTAGATAAGGTGTGAAATGCGCTGGCAGAATGGGAGACAGCTGCCATGTGGGAGAGAGAAAAAAAAAGAAAGGGGGGGAGAAAGGCCAAAACAAAGATTTGGAAAAAAATATAAGTAAAAATGGAATAGGGGCCGAGGTTATGATCTGAAATTGTTGAACTCGATATTGAGTCCAGAAGGCTGTAAAGTGCCTAATCAGAAGAGGAAGTGCTGTTCCTCGAGTTTACGGTGAGCTTCCGTGGAACAATGCAAGAGGCCGAGGACAGTGAGGTCCGAGTGGGACTGGGGTGATGAATTAATATGACAGGCGGCCGGAAGCTCGGGGTCACCCTTATGGACTGAATGGAGGTGTTCCGCAAAGCGTTCACCTAATCTGCATTTGGTCTCCCCAATGTAGAGGAGATCACATCGTGAGCAGCGAGTACAGCATACTAGATTGCAAGAAGTACAAGTATATCGCAGTTTCACCTGGAAGGGGTGTTTGGGGCCCTAGACACATTTCCAGGCTCTTTGGTTAACAGTTGCTCTACTTTCATTGAGAATATGGCGTATTTATACATACCCAGATGTAATTTCGGCTTGCAGTCTGCTGGACTATTCCCTAACCTGTAAAAGTTTATGTGTCTGTTCCTGTCCTACTTCTGTTTCTTGAGCAATTGATTCCTCCTCTGCGGGAGCATCCGAGGAAGTTTTTATGTGATCCTCGCAGATTTCAATTGCCAAGTTAATCAGGAGGAATCGCTGGGTCCTCTGGCTCAGCTCATCTCTCCCACCAAGGCGTTTCACACAGATCAATTTCTACTTCACAGAAAGTGTCCTGTTCTTCCTGACTCTCCTACATGTTCTGCTAAAATAAGTGTAAAGTGTTCAGTACGGATTTGTCACTGTAACCTATATATTAGAGAGGGAATAGCATCAAAACAGACATAGCTGTCCTTTAAAAGAAATATAGTAGCAAATTATCTGCGTTGCAGGCAAGCAATCTCTTCTGCAAAGGTTTTTAAAAAACACCCCTGAAACAGATATTCAATCCAGGGACATAATGACCATGTTCTTTCTGTTCTGGCAGTCTGGAGACAACGTTTTGTCCAATGTTTCTTTTCCTGTATAAAAAAACAAACATATAATGACATTGGATTGACTTAGTAGAATTGAGGATGATTGATGCAAGTTGTATCCCTGCCTTGTCGAAATCCTGTACCATTGCTGAATGGGACATCTGGGGTCAGGGACACTGCCAGAACACACTCTATCAGGTTCCTGCCCACCTGTCCCTCTGGAGAAGTATAATAAAAAATTTTTACGGGTAACACCACATTGGGTATTGTAATTAAAACAGAGGAGGCCCACAACATATGCAGGAAGTTATTAATAAACCTGCAGATTGGGCGTGTAATTGGCAAGTAAAGTTCTATATGTTTATATAGAAGTGTAAGGTGGCACGTTTAGGTAGAACGCATCAGGAGGCTACATACTCTATTGGAAATAAGTGCCTAAATGGGGTGGAGGAGCCGTGGAATCTGGGGGTACTTTTGTACAAATCACTAAAAGTAGCGAAGCAGGTAAATAAGCCCATAAAAAGCAAATAGACCATTTTGGTTCATTTCTACAAGGATAGAATTGAAAATCAGGGAAGATCTTGAGTATTGTGTGCAGTTCTGGTCGCCTTATCTGAGGAAGAATGTTCTTGCCATGGAGGGAGTGCAGCGAAGATTCACCAGGCTGATACCTGGGATGGCAGGAATGATGTATGAGGAGACATTGGGTCGATTGGGCTTGTACTCGCTGGAATTTAGAAGAATGAGAGGGGATCTCATTGAAACTTTGAAAATTCTAACAGGACTAGACAGACTAGATGCAGGAAGGATGTTCCCGATTGTCAGGGAGTCCAGAACGAGGGGTCACAGTCTAAGGATAAGGGGTAGGCCATTTAGGACAGAGATGAGGAGGAATTCCTTCACCCAGAGAGTGGTGAACCTGTGGAATTCTCTACCACAGAAGGCAGTAGAGGCCAATTCATTAAATATATTCAAGAAGGAGTTGGATATATTTCTTAAGGCTAAAGGGATCTAGGGATTTGGGGAGAAAGCAGGGACCGGGTACTGAATTTGGATGATCAGCCATGATCTCATTGAATGGCGGAGCAGGCTCGAGGTGCCGAATGGCCTACTCCTGCTCCTATCTTCTATGTTTCTATGTTTCTATGTTAACATTGTACTGCACCATGGTTAGAGTACACTTGGAATACTGTGAACGGTTCCAGTCTCCATATTATAAAATGCATATAGAGGTCTGCAGAAGCTGCAAAAAAAGTTTACTAGAATCATACCACAATTGAGAGGTTATACCTATCAGGAATTATTCAACAGGCATTGTCTCTTTTCTCTGGAAAACAAAAGACTGAGGGTTGAGCAGTTTTGCTAATATTGTGTTGAACCTGGGTTAGACCACACTTAGAATACTGTGAACAGTTCTGGTCTCCATATTATAAAAAGGATATAGAGGCACGGAGCAGGTAAAAATGATTTACTAGAATTATATCAGAACAGGAGTGTTTTAACTATCAGGAATGATTGAGCGGGCAGCAGTGTTTTTTTGAGAAGGGAGAACACTAGGGGTTGACCTGATAGAGGGTTTTGACATTATGAAAGGGGTTGATAGGTTAGCTGTAGAGAACATGTTTGCACTTACGGATGAGACCAGAACTATGGGCATGGATATAAGATAGTCACTGATAAATCCAATAAGCAATTCAGGAGAAACATCTTAATCAGGAGAGTGGTAAGAGGTGGAACTCGGAAGCGCAAGTAATGGTTGAGATCAACATCATCGATGCATTTACAGAGATGCTAGATAAACGCATGAGGGAGTAAGGTATAGAAGGATATGCTGATGGGGTTGATGAAGAAGGGTGGGATGAGTTTCGTGTGGAGCATAAACTCCGACATGGACCTGTTGGGCCGACTGACCTGATTCAGTGCTGTAAATACTATGTAATACTGCCGAACTGGATATGTGGTGCCTTCTGCAAGGCTCTGTATTAGGTATAACGATGTAGGCATGCCCTTTCCAGAGAATTTTACAGAATAACTCAAAACATCTTAGACAAATCTAAAATTTGCAATTATATTTAATGCCTTACCTTTGGGCGGGTTAACATTCACGAAATGCTCAACAATGAATATCACCATCACAATGACCACGGAGGCACTGAGGCAGAGTCGGACTAAGGGCACCATGAGATATTGTTCTGTGGAAGAAGCAACGAGCATTGATAATTCATTGTGTGCAAGTCTTAAATTAGTAATTAACGCTTCCAAATTCAACTGAAATTGGACATGAACGCTTGCTTTACTATTTACACAAAGACATTGTTAACACCTGCTGGCCGTTCCTCTACTGCAACAAGAACAATACAATAATGACACATTATATTCAGGGTAATAATTGTAGGAGTTTAACATATTTTCCTTCAAAATGCTTAACGTGTTCCTTTAGAACTCATTTGCCAGAGTTCATGAATGGAGGGACTGCATTTACGACGTTCTTAAACATGCCCATTGAAGCAACTACTGCTATTATTTGTCTGCAGTGAATCTTGTTGAATTTTACAGCTTGGTCAATGTTAATTCGGTTCGATTCGGTTCTCACTTATTCATACTCTTGTTGTAACATTGCATGCGTATGTCACAGTGAGAGTACTGGGGGCACAAAGGAAGGAATTAACGCTGTTAACTTGTTTTGCGCTGCAGTCGATGTCAGTTAATCCATGAATTAGATTCACCGTGGCATTGTCAGTATGGTCCACTCCTGTCAGTAGGAATGCGAGCTCTGTGAGGCAAATGGCAGATATTATTATGTGATATTGGTGAATATATAATGCATCAGATTATCCTGATAAACTGATAAATTTTGAAATGCACTGTTCTATTCCGAACGTCTGTTGTGCACTCAACGGATTTTTATTACTTAAGTAGAAAACATCATGTTTTATCATTTTGGGTCATGAGTAACTATGCGTGAAGACCGGCACTCGTTGAATTGCAAACATTTACAGAGAGGTTGAAGAACATCTATCCACCCTAATCCCACACTCCAGCTCTTGGTCCGTAGCACTGTAGGTTACGGCACTTCAAGTGCATATCCAAGTAATTATTCAAATGTGATGAGGATTCCTGCCTCTACCAGCCATTCAGGCAATGAGTACCAGACCCTCTCCTCCCTCTGGGTGAAAGAAGTTATCCTCAACTCTCCTCTAATCCTTATACCAATTAGTTTAATTCCATATCATAGAGTCATAGAGCTTTACAGCACAGAAAGAGGCACTTCGGCCCATCGTGTCTGCGCCGTCCATCAATCCCTGTCCAGTCCAATCCCATTTTCCAGCATTTGGTCCATAGCCTTGTATGCAATGACATTTCAAGTGCTCATCCAAATGCTTCTTGAATGTTGTGAGGTTTCCTGCCTCTACCACCCTTTCAGGCAGTGAGTTCCAGATTCCTACCACCCTTTGGGTGAAAAAGTTCCTCCTCAAATCCCCTCTAAATCTCCTGCCCCTTACACTGAATCTATGCCCCCTTGTTATTGACCCCCCTACTAAGGGGAAAAGTTCCTCTTTATCTACGCTATCTATGCCCCTCATCATTTTGTACACCTCAATCAGGTCCCCCCTCAGCCTTCTTTGCTCCAAGGAAAACAACCCCAGCCTGTTTAGCCTTTCTTCATAGCGGAGGCGCTCCATCCCAGGTAACATCCTGGTGAATCTTCTCTGCACCCTCTCCAAAGCAATCACATCCTTCCTATAGTGAGGTGACCAGAACTGCCCACAGTACTCCAGCTGTGGCCTCACCAGCGTTTTGAACAGCTCCATCATAACCTCCCTGCTCTTATATTCTATGCCTCGGCTAATGAAGGCAAGTATCCCATATGCCTTTTTAACCACCTTATCTACCTGTTCCGCTGCCTTCAGGGATCTATGTACATGTACACCAAGGTCCCTCTGACCCTCTGTACTTCCTAGGGTCCTACCACTCATTGTGTATTCCCTTGCCTTATTTGTCCGTCCAAAATGCATCGCCTCGCACTTTTCAGGGTTAAATTCCATTTGCCACTTTTCCGCCCATCTAACCAACCCGTTTTTATCGTCCTGTAGCCTGAGGCTTTCCTCCTCGCAATTTACCACCCCACCAATTTTCGTGTCATCTGCGAACTTACTGATCATACCTTTAACATTCTCATCCAAATCATTTATGTAGATCACAAACAGCAAGGGACACAGCACCGATCCCTGAGGTACCACACTGGACACAGGCTTCCAGTCACAAAAGCAACCTTCGACCATCACCTTCTGCCTCCTGCCACTCAGCCAGTTTAGGATCCAACGCGCCAAGGCACCCTGGATCCCATGGGCTCTTACCTTCTTGACCAGTCTCCTATGCGGGACTTTGTCAAAAGCATTACTGAAGTCCATGTAAACCACAACCACAGCATTTCCCTTATCCACACACCTAGTCACCCCCTCGAAAAATTGAATCAGGTTTGTTATTGAACACTGACATGGATTTTTAGAAATCCCAAATAGTAGAAGCATAGCTTCATGGGTAAGAATAAGTAGTCAAGGCATTTCTGCCTGGCAACAACAGTCACAAATAAAGAGGCTTTGCATATGGCTCAGAAGTGAAGCATTGGCACCCTTCAGGAATTCAGGAAATGCAGCGTGCACCTGAGACAACAGCGGAGACAGTTCAGACATGTTGACCGCAAGGTCTTGATGCTTTTGCAAGATTAGATAAAACAGGTACAGAAGCGCCAACCACAAGAAATGGAACCTAGAGTTAAGTAAAACCACACGGGGCGCAGTCAAACAGAAATGCAGACATGTGGTTTTACGAAGGGTCACGAAATAAAACAACAGGTGATCATGTGACAATAAATATTATGTGACACGAGTTAGGGAATCAGCCAATTAACAAATGTGCACGTGGGCTTTAGAGCCTGCCTCGGAATTTGTATGCTTAAATACCGAAGACCAAAGACAATCGGAGGGTCAGCCAGGAACGAGCTGCGGGAACTCTAAGCTGTACTCCCTGATCAGCCTATAGGTAACTCCGTGGACTGTTTGTAACGTACTGTTGAATAATTTTGTGTTTTCTGGGTTTTCAATAAAATGCTTGGCTATTTTACCATTTACAGACTAGTGTGCGGATTTAATTAATTTTATTTTGCAACAACAAACACTCTGCTAAGGGTATAGGTCCTTCCTATCCACTCTAGCTAGGCTCCTCAAAATGTTATACACCTCAATTAAGTCGTCCCTGAGCCTCCTCTATTCCAAAGAAAACAACACCAGCCTATCCAATCGTGCTGATCGCTTTGACGAAAAGTCCTATTGTCTCCTTCCTAAGCTCGCTGTCAGGTTTAGTCCCAATATGATCATGTGAAACGCCTTGTGACGTTATACAGCTTTAAAGGCACTATATATTGGACAGGTGCTACAGATAGACCTCTTGCTTTTTTTCGTGACACCTTCGACTTTCGGCAGCAAGGATGAAGCCAATGGAAGGCTTCCTTGTTTGGGGATGAATGGGAACATTCCTCGACATCTGAAAATCAAGCTGCTACAGGAAGGACTGAAAACCTTGGCAACAGCAGCAACTAGGGGAGTCCTCACACGGTTCCTGAGATGCCTTGGTCACTGAAAGTGATGTGAGAAGCATCATTTGGGACCGGGCAGACTAAACATTAAAAGGGAACTTTGAGAGTGGTGGCAACTGGGGTGAGTTTGCTACGATATGGAATCGATAATGTTTGGAATCTCTTGGCAATGGCCTCGGATATTAATTAGATGCGCCGACTATGATTAGCCACAATTCAGTTGCTGTTTTGTGACGAAGTTGAGTTTGATCATGCATTGTCAAGGAGTCCAGATAAAGTATAATCACACACAGATCCGCACACAGGAATGTGTGGGTACCAGTAGACGAGGCTCTGAGTCCAGATACAATACTTAGATCAAATTGTGCACAATTCGTCTTTAATTGTGTGGACCCGACTGGTGAGCAAATAGTTGAATCACATTTGCACAACTCAGTATTCAAATCCATTCATCAGCTTTTCATTCATCCACCGATATAATGTAAACTGGACTGATTACTTCCTGAACCATTATCCTTGATAGGGAATTCCATATCTTCCACATCTCGCTATAAAGAGTTTGTTCTTGCTCTCTTAGAGTTAATATTGTAATTCAGTCCCCTTCGTTATTAATCATAACTATTGGGAATAGTTTGGTTTTATCGGTCTTCTCCCCTTCTTTTATAATTGTAAAATTTTGCCTCATATCGCCCCGTAATGTTCATTGTTTCAATAAAGGAAGCCTCATTATTTCAAGGATTTTTTTATTCGTATTTGTGTTTCATCATACCTGGCAGTATCTGAGTGAATCAGAATTGTACCATAGAAACATAGAAACATAGAAGGTAGGAGCAGGAGTAGGCCATTCAGCCCCGCGAGCCTGTTCCATCATTCAATGAGATCATGGCTGATCATCCAAATTCAGTACCCTGTCCCTGCCTTATCTCCTTATCCCTTGATCCCTTTAGCCTTAAGAAATATATCCAACTCCTTCTTGAATACATTTATTGAATTGGACTCCACTGCCTTCTGTGGTAGAGAATTCCATAGGTTCACCACTCTCTGGGTGAAGAAATTCCTCCTCATCTCTGTCCTAAATGGCTTACCCCTTATCCTTAGGCTTTGACCCCTGGTTCTGTACACCCCAGCCATCGGGAACATCCTTCCTGCATCTAGTCTGTCTAGTCCTGTTAGAACTTTTAATTTCAATGAGATCCCCTCTCATTCTTCTAAACTCCAGCGAGTGTAAGCCCAATCGACCCAATCTCTCCTCATACGTCATTCCTGCCATCCCAGTTATCAGCCTGGTGAATCGATGTTGCACTCCCTCCATGGCAAGAACATCCTTCCTCAGATAAGGCGTCCAGAACTGCACACGATACTCAAGATGTGGTCTCACCAAGGCCCTGTGCAACTGAAGCAAGATATCTGAAGTATGAATGTAATTCAATTTCTGATCCAATCCACTTGAAAGATTACTGGAAACTGTTTGGCTGTAAAAGTTTGGGATCAGCATTCGAAGTCAATCAGGCCTTGAAGTAAATGGAGTAGCGCCTAAGTGTACCTATTTATTTTGCACATATTATTGATCTTGGGCACAGCTCGCTTACTGCAGACAAATGTAAGATCTTCAGTTCACCCTATTAGGCAGCATTGAAGGTACACAGCCAGACACTCCCTGGTATGTGGGCTGTCTTCAGATAGTGATGGACAAAGTGGGTTGAAGATGAAATCGGGAGTTACCTGGAAATTCTACGCAAGTAAATAAAGAGAGTTAACTAACCCATCCAGCATTTATTTCGTGACCATTATTTGAGGATAACAGGTTTAGATTCTGCGGGCTATACAGCAGATTAATTTTAAGACAATATATCAAAAACAGATCCCCAGTTAACTATAGCATGGAAATAAGTACACCTCAGTTCGATTTTAAAGGGATTTGGTCACCTATGTTAACTATATATGATCCAACGAGACAGACATTGAGATACAATTGTTTTGAAATGTGTTGATACCTACCTTTCACCGTAATCGTGACATCTTTACTGAATGGCGAATTCCTCGAACGTCCTGTGACCTCTGTTTGATAGCGACAACTGTAATTTCCCACAGAGCCTTCACTTCGGTTATTTATGTTGAAGGTCACATTCCGCTCATCGCCACTCACATTACGGGACTGTACAGGATTTCCTTTGTGACCTTTGAACAAGGGAAATGTTCCCCCTCTGGAGCGAATGTCACCTTTGCAGGAAATGGCAACATTTTCCCCGTTTGAAACTGCACCGGAATCTGGGTCCATGTAGAAAGTCGGCTCCGGGAGTTCATCTGTATCAAAAATGCCATGTGAAGTTTTGTGTCAAAAGTCTACTCAATAACATATAAGGACACTTTTGCAAAGGTAGAACTAAATCTGTCGTCTTGCTTCCAATACATGCATCGCTTTTTGTTATTACTTACAAGGAAAGGACAGATGGAAAACAGGATGAACCAGAATGTGCTGATTCTATCTTTTATGTGAAGTATTTCCTTCAGCCTGTTTTTTTTCTGCTTTCAAAAAATAGAAATTATTTAGCTGCTTATTGTCCATCCCCCTTCAATCAGCACAATCTGTAACTTTCTTTGACTCAACTCTTTAACTGGTCCTCCCATTCTCAGACCGATATTTCATACATCTGATTCTGGTGTCATGAGGAACTCGGTTAATTCGGCTTCTGGAAGGTTTTCATGTTTAGTTCATTCAGTACAAATCAAAGAAATGTGGTTGGTATCATTGGAGAGCGAACGGGAGAGAGAGAGAGAGTGAGAGACAGATTTCACTAAGCAACAGCCAGTGTTCAAGATTGAAGTAAGGCTTTGGAATATATTATTGCCATAATATAAACATCCTATCACACACCATTGCAAACTAAACAATGAGATGTTGATATACGAGAATTGTAAGCTTGTGTGCATAAAAAAACGTCTGAAGTACAGTGCATTGACTAGAAATTAATGAATGTTGATGTATGAAAAATGTAAATTTGTGTGGGTATGAATCGGCTGAGGGACTGTGCATTGACCGGAAACTACAGAATGATGAATTACGCGAAATGTCAACTTGTGTGGGTATGAATTGGCAGAAGGAAAATGCATTCACTGGAGGCTACCAAATAAGGCCAGGCCACGTCTAGTTTGATAAAATGAAAATTGTGTAAAAAAGGAAGCATTTGTGTTAAATTTTCAGAAAATGAGAGACACCTATTTGAGTGTATGCCTACACTCGGAACTGCTGAGAAAACTCTGCCTGTGTTATACTGGGAGGAAATTATACTCTCTGTTTAGATTGCTGTTTATGGTAAAGTAGAAAAAATAATGTGATATATTACCATAACACTGAAGTCTTTACTACTC